>NW_028291186.1:89568-245163 GCF_041222555.1 Hakea prostrata | reverse complement strand
CCAACAATTGGCCTTGGTATGATATTGTTTATGAAGGTGCTCACACTTGGACAATCTCCTTAGCCTGGATCAGATTTAGTGCCAACAGTTGTAAGGTTGATTTTTCCTTAATAGGAGTATGAAGCATGGCTAATCGACGACTTTCCTCACACCCGAACAAAAGCATAAGATTGTTCTAGTGTAGGAAAGGGAGAACGACTTAATACTTGCACTCGATCTGATTGAATACACTTGAATCACATCACAATACCAATGTGCTTCCTATAAGTAGTCACATCCTCCGGGTTAGTGGGGTGATAATCCCATAATGGTTGAACTCCCGCCAAAGAGATTGCAACGCAAAGCATAATATTGAGCCAAAGTTAGTTCCTTCTCGGTAGTCTCATGAAGCTTCTTTCGTAGCTCATAAAACTGCATCATTCCCAACTGTCCATATGTTTCGAAGAGTAGCCTTCGCAGTTGGGCTGCCGGTATCAAATAATAGATATCCACGAGCAATATTCGGAATCATGGAATTCAAAAGAAATGACATAATAAACGAGTCATTCGAGATCCACTTATCCCGTAAAATACCTAAGGTAGTAGTTTTGATAGTGGCGTCAGAATGTGTCCAACAAGTCCTCTTCCGGCAATAGTCAAGTAGCGGATCGAGACCGGATCAAATAATTTGTTCCATCAAATCTCACGGAAAGAGGATGTAGAGTGGGGTAATGTTCTGAGTCGAAAGAGCAGGAGTACCATCAATAGTTGTTATGTTGAAAAAATTGTCCCCATTTCTTCAGTCTTCACCCTTTCAAGTAACTGAAACGTCGCGAGAATGCAATAGCCAGAACAACAATTCTAAGTAATGATATGAGCCTCTCTTTTTTTGGCTAACAAAATAGTAAATTTGGAGAAAGGAAAAAATAATAATAATATGATTTGTTTGGTTTAAATTTAAAGAGGACCAAACATATGGTTCGAACCAAAGAGCAATTGGTCCGGTTTAAATGGAAAGAGAACCAAATATGGTTTGGCTTGGTCTAAATATAAAGAGAACCAAACATATGGTTCGGCCAAAAAGTAATGGGTCCGGTCTAAATGTAAAGAAAAACCAAATATGATTTGGTTTGGTTTAAATATAAAGACTTTCAGAAGGGTTTAAGGGTTGAAGGTCGTGTTTCGGTCTTTCACAAGGTTACCTAGCTTCGTGATGATGGTGATGGTGATGGCGATGGTGGGTGAAGGCTTGGTCGATGATTGAAGATGGTTGCGATGGCGGAAGACGACGATGGCGGAAGATGATGGCAGCGATGGTGAAAGAGAGAAGGTGAAAAAACCCTTCTCGGTTTGAAGTTTGATCTGTCCTTACGCTCTCTCATCTTCCCTTTTTTTACTCTTCAACAGTTGCTAACGCCGGAACTAAGGTCGCAACCGATACAAGGTTACCGTCAATGCAAGCTAGAGAAGGAGCTGGAAGCAAAGTCGGAAGACGATGGTGATGTATGGTTTGATGGTGAAGAAAAAAAGAAGCGATGGCTTCTGGAGAGACGTCTTCGCAATGGAGGTAGGTTTTCCTCAACGAGAATTTTTTTTTCTCTCTTCCCTAATCGAACTTAGGCTCTGATGCCATGTTGAGAAACACGATATTGGTAGAATGGCTTAATTTGATCAATGATCTCAAGCCCTCTATTTATAATTAAGTGAAAAGTACACTATTACAAGGAATAGAAGTTTACATGAATACAAACTCTAATTGAACTCCTAGTAGAATCCAACAATAACTCTGGCCACAAATAGACCACCCCTAATGGCATGAAGCAAAGGGAAGGGGATCACTGATGTGACACCTCATCCTTTCATTGAGTTAGTTGCTCACCCTGCCTTAGTTTGTGTCTTTTTTTCTCCTTTCTTTCAATAAATTGGTTAGCTTAACAGAATAATATAAAACATACACTTTAAGTGGAATTTAACTATTGGATAATAAAGGAAAGTGAAGCCAAACAATGACCCCATCCTTTAATTGTTTCTTTTTAAATTTATTTTCTCAATTCTTCCCTGAAAGGTCTAGTATAACATCTGGGAGAATATTTGTGCACCGTCTCTTTTGAAGACCATTTCACTTTTATGGTAGGCAGTTTCTCCTAAATATTCTAGAAGGACAAAGATCCACTACATTCATTTTCTTAAGTGGTTTTTTCGTTTCCTATAAAACGAAAAAGTATTTGTTTTTAAATTTATTTCGATTTTCCTTTCCATTGTAACAACGAATCACTATACTTTGTTTTTGATTTGGGGAATTTGCCGTTTATTGGTTTGCACACACTCTTCTTCGACATCCTTCAATATATAGGTTTAATTCCCTTAGAACTTTAAAATATTTTTCTTATAATAATAGAAGAGTTAATATCTTTTAATATTCTTCAACAGGCCATTAAATTTGAAGTAACATGTGAATTTATTTTAACTTGCCTTTTTTACTGCATCAACCAATCACTATCAGTTCTTTTTTATTTGGGGGACTGCGTCTTTTATTGGTTTCCATATAGGTTTCTCTAATTTTAAGATTTTAGCACTCACATTAATTGGGTTATCTCTATATAGCTAGCCTTCTCCATAAACCCCCATTAGCACTTTGAACTTTAATAAAGACATCCTGCAATCGGTAGGAGAGCGTACTCTCCATTTTGAGAGTTGAGAGAGGGTTCTGTGAAGCGCGCCCTCCATGGGTTTCCTCATCATCACAGTGGGTTCTTCTCCCCTCCCCTTCTCTGTTTTTTGCAAAAATTTTGATGAGCTTGATCTCAGATTTGAGGTCCAAACTCCTCCCTCTAGTTGTCCTCTTCTCATTGCTTCTTCTCTCTCTATTTCTATAGAGGTTAGGTTGAGCAGGTTCTCAGATCTGAGATCTGTTCTCTTCCCTCTGATTCTCCTCTTTTTTCTTTGTTTCTCCTCCTCTCTCTGTTTTCTGCAGAGGTTAGGTTGAGCATGATCTCAGATTCGCAATCCGTTCTCTTCCCTCTGGTTCTCCTCTTCTCTTTATTGTTCCTCATTCTGTTTTAGTGGAGGATTGGTTGAGCAAGATCTCAAATCTGAGATCTGAACTCTCCGATCCACTTCTCCGCTTCTCTTTACTTCTACTCTTCTCTCAGCTTCTCATATTTTCCCACCCTCTGGCTCTAAAAAAATAATAATAATAAAAAAAAGAGAGCGGTATGGGGCTGTTTCAGGGTTCATCTCAGTTTGTAAAGGGTTCTAGTATCGATCGCTTCTCTGGCGTCAGGGGAAGCCATGATGGGTGTCATTCCCGATCTCTCCGAATCTTGTTCAAACTTCTCTGTTTTTCCTTTTCTCTCCCTCTACCCTTTCTGTTTCTGGGTTTAGCTTCGAATTGTCAAGGGTTCTATTCCTTAGTGGCCTCTCTAGTGTTGGGGGGCAAAGCCATGAGGGCCACCATTGTTGATCTCTCTGAATCAGGTTCGAACTTAGGTCCGGATTCTTCTTCTCCCTCTGTTTCTCCTGTTTTCATCCCAATCCCTTTGATGCTTCCAACCTCAGCATATATGGTGCTGTGTTAGTCCATGTTGCATGTCTTGCGCTTTGTTACATCGAAGGCTTCCTACTGACCCATCGTATGGGAATCTACACCATTCTAGCTGGGTCTACTGCCCTTTTGGTCCATTTTGCCTTAGTTTTGTGCTAATGTTGTTTTTCTGGTTTTTTTAAGGCTATGTGGCTCTTGTGCTAGTAGTCTACACTCGTTTTATTCATCCTGTCTTTGGCTTTGTATTATTTCCCTTCCCCCTTTCTCCCATTTGGTTAATGAATTTATTTATTCCCTCCCCCCCCCCCCCCCCCCCCCCCCCAAAAAAAAAAAAAAAAAAAATCTTGCAATCAAGATTCATCGGGGTAACCATCCATCTCTCCCCTGCCCCCCACCTTTTTTCCCCCTCCTATGTTCGATCTCATTTGTTTTCAGTTACCATTTTGTTGCTGTTCAATTTTGACGCGAAAAAAATTCAAGAATATGCATATGATTGTTAGGATTTATTTCATGGAAAAGATTCTCTCCGGTCTTAGCTTGAGCTATAAACAAGCTGATGATTCTAATCTGAACAGTAGTGTATATTTATTATATGATGATCTATTACTTTTTGCAGGGATTTACTTTAAGAGTATGTATGTTCGGAATCATGGGAAGTGCATCACATGAGAAGAAATGGAGGGTTACTTTCTTTGAGCGGTTAAGAAGCAAGGCTAAAATGATGGAAAATTATACAATCAGATCAATGATTTACCAGGTGTGTTACATAATTTCACTCTTTCTTATTGCTGCACCAACCAATTGCTGCTACTCCTGCTGTGACTGTTGTTACAGATAAGTTTGCTGTCAATGTTGTAACCATTGTTTCTGTTGCTTTAATTGCTTCCAATTCAATGTCCATGATACTTAGAAACATGTCTTGCCCACATATTGCGTCTTATTGATGTGCTGCTTAGAAATTAGACCAACTCTTTGCATTGTATAGGGTCTGCCTGCGTCAATGATACCAAATAGTGCTCCCTCCACTAATATGACATATTGAGTACTGAGGCTTCCACCCCAATGGGGTCTGGAAATGGTCTTAATGTATGCAGTTTTAACTCTGGTTTTGTCAGAGTGGTAATTTCTTGACTTCCAACATTTGACCACTTAGTCACAATGGAGAAACCCTAGTTGTTGCACCAAGGCAAAGACTTCAACATTTGACCACCTAGTTACAATTGAGAAGCCCTAACCATTGCACCAAGGCACACCCTTATGATGCTCCTTCCCATAGTCCTATTTTTGGCTTCTGATGGTTAGGCACCTGAAGTTTGTTAGTTTTTTTTTTTTTTGTGTGTGTGTGTGTGTGTGTTTTCCTGTAGAATTAGTCACGACACCAATAGGCTATATCTCCACTCTGTCATATGTTTGCCTCAAATTATTGTGCCCAATTTGTAAACTGATCCACCTGGACTAATTTTGGAGGTGACTAGAATGGACCATTTTCTGAGATCCATGATGAAAGCAGAGGACTTGGGCCACTAGATATATTGATCCCCTTTGTCCCTGTAAAATTTATCTGTATACCTCTTCGTTCTATTGACATGGGAGGGAAGATTCTGTGATCCATGTCGTTCATAGTGCATAAAATCTAATGGTGTCCTGCAAAAAATGAATCCATGTTGAACATCATGAGAATTGAAAACAAAAATATTTTCAAAATGCAATTAGTTCGAAAAGTTTCAGGTATATACCTCAGAAATACTGCCTGTGGTTTCACCAGGCTGAAGTCGCAGTGTTAGATCCAGAGGAGAACTCTGTCATGATGTTCTCAATACTTAGTATTAAGTTCTTAGAGAGAATAAATTTCATTAATCTAACCCATGCCATTCTTCATCAAGGTTAATATTCAAAACTGGAATTGGAACTTAAGAAATACAAGAATAATAAGCCTAAAATTGTTCACAGTAGTAAAGAATCAGATTACCAGATGAACTGAGCTGGAAGCTACTCCAGAGGAAGCTTGGCTTCTAATTGGCACATTCACAGCAGGGGAATTGGAAGCTTCTCCAGATGAAGTTTGTCTTCCAATTGGCACACTCAGCAAGTGAATTGGAAGCTACTCCAGCTACTCTAGATGGTGTTTGTATTCCAATTGGCACATTCGTAGAGAGTGAGTTGGAAGCCACTGGAGATGAGTTTGTATTCCAATTGGTACATTCATTCCAGCTCTGAACTGACTCAGAAAAGATCTACTGCATAAGCCCTACGCATGTTTTTTTTAATAATAACCGCACATTATTTTTCTTCTTCTTTCCAGATTATGTCACTGTAAATGCTCCATATTTCCATTCTTCCCAAGAAAAAGTTAGGTTCTAAGTTTTTAACTATGCATTATAGAAGAGTAGGACCTTTGGGGCATTATACTCTGGCTTGAGCTGTTGCTTCTTGTGGGAGCAAATGCAAACCAAGCTTTTTCCGTTTATGCCTGGGACTTGAGGCAGCTGCCGAGGCAGCTGATAACATTTTCTTATTCAGTTAGGCAAATTCTATATTTATTTCACAATTGATTGCTTTGAAGTCCACAAGATTTAAAAGCACAGATTCTTATAAGATTTTGTGTTCGCATAAAGTTTGGAAGTTGATCAGCATATTGAGGAACCAGTTGATCTTCCACATTATAATGAAGGTGATTGTGTTGCACAATGGGGACTTCGTATAGCTCAGGAACCACAGGTAACTTGCTCTTTTGTTTTGAGACGTTGCAAATGGGAGCACTTCTGAATCTCTTACAGGATAGTGCTAAGGACTGGGGATTACAGCTCCTGCACAGAGGGTGACTGTGATGCATAATGGGAGGTTCATGAAGCCTAGGAAGGGCAGGTAACTTGCCCTTTTGTTTATAGGGACTATGATTTGCGAGAAGTTTTACAAGAATTTCCTCTAGTCCAGGAATTCCAGGAAATTTGCCCTTTTGTTTTGAGATATCATGAACTGGGAGTACTTCAGAATCTGGTCTGGGAACTTGGAAGGGCTCAGAATCATGATTCCTAGGTTTACTGTGACACTGATACATGATGAGTACTTGATGTAGCTGCAAAACAAGAAGTAACTTGTCATTTTGTTTTGAGATAATTATGAACTGAAAGTAATTGTGATGGAATTGCTGTACTTGGGGAGAGGGAGGAGGTAGGGTGCTCAAGGTGAGGTCCTCACATTCTTTCATCTTCCTTTGAGGGTGTGTGGATTGAATAGAGAGTTCAATGTATGTTAGTTTGTAATCAGGTGGTCAAGGTGGCTGTTGGAGCTTCTATCTATTAAATTTGGTTGGAGAGAAGTGCCTGAGGGCTTCTTCATCAGGTAGTCTCAACCACATACGGAGTTCCATGGAGTTAGTAAATCATCTCCTTGTTTTCTATTAAATTCTATAAAGAACTGTCATATTCTGTGTAGTGGCTCTTTTTCTCTTTTTTTTTTTTTTTGGGGATTTCTCTCTTTGTTGCCACTGGGGATGGTAACTTTGTACGGTTCTCCATTTCTTAAAAAAATTTGTTATTCACCCAAAAAAAGTTTACATTAAGAGTAGCAAAGTAGTTATGGGAAATACATGTACCGTGAGTACGAGCTTTGTCTCCAAAGAGTCATTAGAGACAAGGAACAGGCCTGTTCCAGGTTTTCTGATTGACCTTCTACATCTTCTAGGATATCAACCACTTGATCATTGGGTTAAAAAGTCGAACAAATTCAATGCATCTTACACTGTATCTTGATAAACATTTGTTTTGTTTTATTTGGTTAGAGAAAGAAATAAATGTATAAGCAAGAAGGGGGATGGAGAGAAGTGCTTTTTTTCACTACCATAGGAGTGGAAGGTGTAACTAGTTTTCCTTCTCTGGAGTATGATTTATTTGTAGTCCTTGGTCTGTATTAGCAAATTCCTGCAGGGCTTGTTCACCTGCTACTGCTGCATCAACTTTATCATTCATTCTTTTTTCTTGATTACTACAAAATGCAAGAAAAGAAACATGTGAGATAGCAGAAAAATCAAAATAACATGGTACCACGAATACAAATCATTATCAATTTCTACAGCTGCAACTAAAATTTTATTTTTGGAAGCATAAGAAATATCCTTCTTAGGTAGGATCTAACATGAAAAACTTAGCTACACGATCCAAGCTTTTGTACAGTTGATACTTCCTATAAGGTTCAGAAGCAACTTTGAATCTTTTCTCTCTGAGATTTCAACCATACAAAAATACTAGCAAGCCATCATAGATTAGATAAGGAAGATGCCAGCTAGGGTAAATGGTTTCACCACTACAAGAAAAGCAGTTAAATATGAATCACTTCTTTTGTGATGTTAACCAATTTCCATAGTAATAAACAGCATTATACCAATTTCTGTGGTTAGTTGTTCTTACTTTTCTGTTTTTTCTTAATCTGTGGTGCTTTCTAGGATGTACACGGTAGCCTTTATTGTTGATTGCATGTCTCTTGGCTATTGCTCGTTTCTCATCAAATCTGATACTTGTCCTATCTGACATCTCAGGAATTTGTCAAGGAAAAGGTTAGAGAAGGAAAAAAAGGCTAACTGAGAGGTACTTTTCAACAACTTATTGCCATGAGCAATAATATTGATTGGAAGTTCTGATATTCCATGTTGCCAGTTCTAACTTGTGGAAACTAAATTTTAGGCCAGGGAAGCCCGCAAAAAGGCCCTGGAGGAAATGAATGAGGAAGCTAAAGCAGCATACCATGCAATTTTTTAAGTTTTATCCAGTACAAACACCTGATATTCCAGATATATCCAAACTGAAGGTAATTTTCTACTCCAAACTGCTCTATCTGTTTATCTGAAGCACTTCTTAAATGTGGAATGAATATGCCACCGTATTGTAGTTGCTGAAAGCAGGATTTTTTTTTTGTGTACAAAAATCAAATGTACCCGCCAAAAGTCTAACAGCCATAGGAGATAAATAGCAGATACCGCTCTTCCCCAGTTTATCTTCCATCGTTTTAGGTATCCCCCGCTCCTTTTTACTTAACAGTGAATTCACTTCGCTAGTTTCTGTTCATTCAATAAATTTCCATTTTTATTCACTTGTCCTCATCTATTTCTGGGCTAAACACAGTATAGCTTTACTTTTTCTCCTGTGTTTATTAGGGCTACCTACCCTACTACAGGTGATTATTATAAAATCCATCAAAGTTAAATGTTAGTAAACAATTAGATTAGACTAGGAGTCTAGGAAAAGCTCTAACTTATTTGGGTTTGATTCTTTGTTTGTGAAGATAATGTTATATGATGGGTATGGAGATTGATTTTGCTTTTGTTTTGTGGAGGTGGGACAGATTCTGGCTCCTCTTCCAATAGGGTTTGTAGTGTTCTTGGTGCACTTGGCAACCATCCCCATCACAGGAACAAGTTTATATCAGCCCAGCTGGGACTCTTGGAGCAGCAATCATCTACAACAGTGACAATGCCTGGGATGAGATGTGGATCTTCTGGGTTGGTACCTTCATTGGAGCTGCTCTTGCTGCCGTTTATCACCAGATCGTCATCAGGGCCATGCCATTAAGTGTAGGGCTTAATTAGAGTCCTGCCCATCTGCAATTTTTTTTTTCCAATCAAGTGAGATGTATTTCATCTCTCCTACTAGTAGTGTTTTTTTTTTCCTCGGGAAATTTCTCTCATGGTGTCTGGAGTTGTAGCTTCTTTGCTTTGTGTGTTGTAAATTATTATGTCAATTTATGGAGGGTGTATCCAGGTGGAAGTGTGAGAAGGGTTTCTGTCTTAGTTTGACATGCGAAAATCCCATTCTTCTTATCTTTTCAATGGGCATGTGTCAGAGTTCGAATCCCCTCAAGGCCAGGGGCGAAGCCCTGCCTTATATTATGTAATACCCCCTTCCTCAATATATAAATTTTCCTGTTTCAAAAAGAGACTACAGATTTCTTGAAGGTAATCAATGTGAGTGGTTGTGGACCTGTGGTTGAGTTTAGTGTTCCGAACCAAAGGAGCTGGTAAATTTTCTTTAGCCTTCTTTGTTGTATCTTCACAGGATCCGAGTATAGAAACCATTTCAGTGGTTTGTCACCTGTGGATTATGTCTCTCCATACTGTAGAAATGCTTGGTGAAAGTGATTTTTTGTTCATCTGGATATCCTGTGCAAAGAAATATTTTTAGTGGTTAGTCATTTATATGTTTTGTTGTGTTGGAATCATATTAATAGAGTTGAAATACTTGTGATTTTTCGTTAATCTGGATTTCATGAATGCAGAAATAGTTTAAGTGCTTTATCATCTGTAGATTATATGTTTTGCAGTGTTGAAACCCTTCGATACAGCAGAAATACATAGTGAAAGTGTTTTTCCATTAATTTGGAGAATCTGAGTGCAGAAATCATTTTTTATCTGTAGATTACATGTTTGTTTGTGTTGAAATCATATGAACTCATCTGAAGTATCATTGAAGTTTTTTTTCGTTAACCTAGATTTTTTGGGACTGGGAGGTACTGAATACCATGCTGTATTGTCTAACATTTGGGTTTATCAAATATTTCTCTTAACATTTTGACTGGTGTCATTATGGAAAAGCTTGACTCGCAACAGTTTTCTATTCAATTGTTACTGATCCCTACCAAGATCAGTCTAACATTGCTACCAGATGCGATCAGTTGCATCTTCCTTCATTTTGCTTTTGCATTTTTTTTTTTTTTTTTTGCAATTCTAGTTGATATAGGCTTTGTGGTCCCAAATGCATCTGTCATAGCTTGATTTCAAACTTTATACAAAGTATGTTTCTTGGTTTTTTAAGCTTGGACAAACTTTATTTTGGTATTGCAGTTTATATCTAATTTAATCTTTATTTTCTTTTAAGAAAAATGACATATTGAACTATTGTTGGCATTCGTATTTTAATTTTCTCTGCAAATGCCTGATGAATCTCCTACTTCTTGTTACATGTTTTGTACATTTACAAGTGCTGCATTTTGGTTTTGTTCAAGAAAGTGAAGTGCCACTTATCATTATGATTAGAGGAAAGTGTGAGTTATATGGACTTAAACACTGTTCAGTTTCATTACACTTGAAGGTCTACTATAGCTAAGCATTTTACAAAATCTGAGTTTTTTCCCAGTCATTAGAAGAACTCTTTATTCCTTTTATTCTTCAGTTAGATAAGCCTTATCCCCATCTACTAGTATTTGTTATGCAAAGCCTATTGGGCTATACTTAAACCCCAGCCATGAAATGTCTGAGATGGATGCCGTAACCCAATTATCATGGAGAACCCAAGATATAGAGATTGTTGAGGGAGAATGATTGAGATTTTCCAAAGGAGTATGATGTTCTATCTTAATGCGTGTCTGCCACTAGAAACTAACATATATAGAGATAGAAACATACTTGTGTTATTGTCTCATATCATATTGCATCATGCTTGTTCTGAACTGTTTGTAGTTGTTATTTGTGATTGAACTACTTGCTAAGCTCTTTTGAGCTCATCCTTCGGGGACAATGTTTGTTAGACCTTGTTGTAGGTACCAATGACTTCGAGATGCAGGACTGCGAGGCCACGTAGAGTGACTCGTATTGCGTACAAGGTGCTGGCTATTACAAACATCACAGTGAAGATTTCCAATGTGAGGATTGTGAGTACCATGATTAGTCCTATTTTGGAGCTAGAGTGTCCCGTATTAGATTCAGAAGTTTTTGAGTCTAGACATACTTATTTTGATACGGAGATCTATTATGATTAGGCTTAGATTGACACTTAGACTATTTTATTCCTTTGTTACAAATGGTTGTAATACATTAGAGTTTTGATCTACCTTTCCGCTTTGATTTTAGAGTTATTTCCGATATACTCTGACAGTGATTTATTATTGGTATCATTTTTTTTGCACTCTGATATTCATTGTGATCTTTCTTACACATGCCAGTATGTTCAATTTGCATTTTCCAAAATTTTCAAATTTGAGGAAAAATTACGAAAATGCCCTTCTAGCTGAATTTTTGAAACAACTCTAACAAGCAATGTCCTTTGTCTTTTCCACAGACATTCATCATGCAGAGAGGAGGACGAGGTCGAGGCCGTCTAGTTGGAGCTCGGAGGGGTAGAGGTCGAGTTTCAGCTCAGCTGAGAATGGAGGTACTTCGACTTGATCGATTTGATACGCCGCAGGCAGAGTTCCTGTATGAGGTGTTCTTCGAGTATTGTCATATTGAGTACGGGTGACTACTTCACTTACGACGAATGAGGGTGTTCAGGATTCGACAGAGGTTCGACACCTTAGGGTGGACCCATCTCTTCACGGCAGATTTGCCCGTCTACCCAGAGCTAATGAGGTTGTTCTTTAGTAACCTCACGTCTATCGACAAGGCCAGAGGACATGGCCGTCCTTTCAGACTGATCAAGGCCAGAGGACATGGCCGTCCTTTCAGACTGATCATTGAGAGCAGGGTCATGGAGACACATATACGGTTCTCCACGAGGACATTGGCACAGATTCTCGAGGTGCCTTACTATCCACATCAGTGCTTATGGATACCCTCAGGAGCTAAGGTGGACCGTTACTTGTTGCCTTATGAGCTTCATGAGATATGTGCCACTCTTTGGGATAACTCAGAGTGTTATCTTCCATGGAACAACGGGCAGATGACTGATTCGGCTTGGATTATCAGTAGCATTGTGGGCCGAAACAACATGTTGAAGGTCGGACATCATCACAGGGTCACAGTGATGGAGGCCGTAGTCATCTACCGTATCTACACGGGATTCTAGATCGACTTGTCCTACATCATTCAGAAAGTCATGATAGACTTGGTGGCGCGTCCCAGTATGAGGAACATATGCTTTGGGAGATTACTGACATTAGTCTTCCAGCACTTCGGGGTGAGTCTAGAGGGCGCAGATGTAGTCACTGGAGCACTGGGGTATATGATCGGGACGAGGACCATCAGACAGATTCGGCTTACTCAGATTGTGAGATCTCCAGGTCCAGAGGATGAGGAGGATGATGATACTGAGGAGGATGAGGAGGAGGATATTGAGATGCATGAGGCTGATCCAGAGCATCATGAGATTCCCAGATCATTACATTTTGAGACTAGAGGTCCTTCACACTCAGTTCCAGAGACTTTGGATTTGGGTGCACAGGTGAGATCGATGGCTTCCATGCTAGAAAGGATGGAAGTCAGACAGGAACAGATGTACAGTACTATGGAGTCACGGCAGGAGCGTATAGAGTCTCCGCTTACTCAAATGGCCGAAGACTTTAGAGCATTCAAGAGATCGAGTAGAGCACCTAGATAGATTGTACTTAGGATTTTCCATTATGCTTTATCAGATGTAATTGTTGTAAACTTTTCTTAAAATTAATGAAGTTCATTTTGTTTCTCTTTATTATTGTGTATTATGCACTTTCCTTTATTGCATTATATGACATTTATTAAAATATAATTATTGTGTATTATTTAAAAGATTCAGTTATGCTTCATTAAGTAAGTTTCTAATCCAAGTGATCTATGACTCAGGAATGTTCCGTTATTGTTTTTTGTGGTTAGAATTTCCTTGAACTTTGGGCTCTGATACCACTCTGTCACATCCACTCAGCCGGTACCCTATTTGGCATACCTGGGTGTGTGACCCACAGCCCCGAAGATCAAGTATCGAGGAAATCATCCTCCCACATAAGCAATAACATAATCATGAACAGATAAATCAATGTGTAATAATAATAATCAAGAGATCTAAATAAGGAAAAAATAAGATTATATAATATCAGAGTGCAAAAGATAACAGATAAGTATCTAATCAAAAGAAGTAGAGTGAGGCTGATTCTCATTGCATTAGTGCAGCGGAATGTAGCTCAAAAGAAAGAAAAGAAAGTACAACTGTTCCCAAAAATAGAAAGTAAACAAAACTAAACTAAAGAGTTTTCAACTTTATAAATAATATCTTTATAAGTGTAGACTTCTGAAATCAGGCACGGACGCTTCCACTCCACGGTCGGGCTAATCATAGTACGAAGCATGATCACATGAGGGATCTTCACTGTAATCGTCGTAACTGCTATTACCTTGCGTGAAGTATACCTCTTCACCTTGTGCTTCCTCATATGGACCGTCATAGTATTTAGAACCTGTAGAGAAGTCTAACAAAAGATATTGTACAAAAGGAGTGAGTTTCAAAGAAACTCAGTAAGGCAAGTTAAATCCACAATAACATAAATAACATGATGCAATATGATATTAAACAGACAATGTATGTATGAATCTAACTCTATGTATACTGGTCTCTATTGGCAGACATGCTTTAAGTCATAGCACCATACTTCTTTGGGAATGTCTCATCACACAACGCTGTTTGGTAGTGGGTCCGCAATCCCTCATGACATTCCATGGGTAGGGTTTAGGTCACCGCTCTCTCACATCACCATTGGTCTAAGTATTGGCACATGTCAGGGTTAAGCCTAGCCAAATGCAAGTCTTCTACTTAGTCATATCAACTCAGTTCCAGATACGTCCATTCCTTGCCCCTGGCGATCCTTTCCGGTATCCTTCGCACTAGAGTCCTCATAGTCCCTAACTACGGACTCATCAACCCTATTGGTCATCCACAAATGGTAAACGAGAAGCTCTCACGACCTCTCATGGGTTGGTTACCGGTCTTGAGCGCCCGTGAGCCCAAGTCTAACCATTTGCAACCCTACCAATAAATGGCCCCCACAATGTGATTCTTGTCCTCTCACGGGTTGGTTACCAGTCTTGAGCGCCCATGAATCCCCATTGCTACCACGGGTCTTTCGGTCTCAATACCCTTCCGATTCGGGTATGATATAACGGGGACATCCTAGCTAAACACTGCTAGACAGCCCTAGGTATGACAACCAATAGTTCAGGAAGGTGTCAATGGGCAACCCTGAAACATCCCATACTATTTCCGTTGATATCCAAGGACAGAAGTGTCAAAAGGACACCTCTCAATCCCAAACCATACCTAATCAGTCACATTCTCAAATCAATCATATCATACACACTTCAGTAACTCATCATATAGAAAGTATACAATGACATGATCAATCTCATATACAATTGACAATAAAATATATCCATAAACAAAAGAATACATGTGTAATGCTACTGTACTTGAAGTACTTGCATTAGTAGTATAATAACAAAGAATACATTTATGGTAATGAATCCAAAAGAATCCAAATATAGAAACTAGATTAATGCAATCTGTGTAATTATAGAAGTATCTGTCCTCACCTTGTATAGCTTTGAGAATATCCGAGAATCAAGGAGAATGATTCTAAACTTAGCAAGAAGATCCTAAAAAATCATAGATACCATATTATGAAAGAGATCTAAAAGATAGAAGGTCAAACCAATCAGAACAGGACCAAAAACAGGGCTTCTGTCTTCATTGGTCGATTGGTTGGTCTACTGACCCAGTCGACCAACAGAGTCAGTAAGGTACAGAAGTGATGTTTCTGATCTGAAACTTGATTTACTTGATCCAAAACATCACCAAACTTGGAGGAGACCTCAATGATAGTACCCTTACATTAAAGAGTAAGTCTAAACACCAACATTGAACAAAACACAAAGATACAAATTTGGAAACAAAACCTTCCATAAAAGTAACAATTAGGGTTTTCGATGAAATCGTAGTATGATCATGAAATGAAAACCAGAGATGAAGGAATATTCATTCTAGTAAAGAATAAACTGAGATCATACACTAATCAACCAAGAAAAATAGATCTAAAAATGATAAGGATCAAATCAAGGAATTGGGTTAGGATTAGACATTGTTTCATGATGATTCCACAATGATCATGGCGAAGATCATTATGAAATCATAAAACAAAGATAACAAGAAGATTTTAGAAGGGATGGTTGCAAGAATGCATCATCCACTTCATAATCCCAAACACAAAGAAAAGGAAAATTAGAGATGAAGAAGAAGATGGGAGAGATAACCAACCTTAGAAGCAAGAAGATGAAAGATTGCTTGAGTTCTTCAAGATTATCACCAAGGATGCAAAGAGAGGCTTGGAAAGGGGTCTTCACACGTCTCAGAGGGTTTAGGAGGCAGAGGAGACGAAATAAACTCGTACATGCACTTAAATAGAGCAACCAAGACCTAATTAGCAAAATAGATCTGGTTGGTCGAATGGCCCAATCGACCAAGCATGACAGCAAGGCCAAGACAGGGAATTGAAGGTCCAGATCAAATCCAAACTTAAAGAGCTTATACACACACATCAAGTGACTTACCTAGTATGTAGAAATGCCTTCGAACCAAGTCAAATAATACTCCAAGTCCATCAATTAAACTCATCCTTATCAAGATGCATTGTCCTTTTTAGTTCCGAACAAGTTTCCATAAATGGAACACCATCATCAATTTCCATGGTTTCTGGGTCAAACACTAAGTCTTCTACAGAGAGGGCCCATAGTTGACTTCTTCCTTTACTTCGGGACATCGGACCTACAAACAACAGGGTTTCCGAGTCATGGTCAGATTTAGGATAGGGCTGGATTTCACACACACGATATTAAATAGTGTGATAAGGTTTTAGTATGCAAAAAATGGTATCTAAATGATTTAGTGCGGTACGATTTGGATATAGACTACGATACCAAACCCACAACTGTTACTGTGACATACCGCAATGAAAACCATGAAATGTTTTGGGATGATACAATTTTTTATGAGTGGTTTCAGTTTCAATATATGATTATTGTAATTGACACCCTTAACATAGCCTAATGCAAGTATGCTAGATGAGGGTGTGTGACTGGATGTTCCCAACTTCCAAGTGTGTTTTAGACCATATCTTGGGATTTCATCTGTCGCTTGACTAGAGAAGGTGGCCTCAATCTCAAAAAAAGTGCTGCTTTTAACCTCGCTCTTCTGACTCAGAAGGCATGGGAATTGCTTAGCCCCTCATCTATTAATGAAACACAAGTATTTCAAGAATGGCACCTTCCTCGACACTCCCTCCCCATCTTCTGCTTTGTGGGGCTGGAAATCGTTGATCAATGCTAGGGAACTTTTACGACAAGGCCTCTTCCTTCAGATTGGGGATGAATCACTAGCAAGTCCTTGGAACCTTAATTGGATCCTAAATCATCCGTCGGATTTGGGTTGCTTTCTAGCAGCTTCTCTTCCCCTTAGAGTTTCAGCCTTCATCAATACCGAGACCGCTTCTTGGCATAGGGATAAGGTTCTCGATTGGTGGCCTTATGACATCGCAGCTAACATTCTCAGTATCCCAATCCCCCTTTTCCCCCAGGTTGGTCACCTCATCTGGAGACCCACTTCCTTAGGCAAGTTCACTGTCAATTTGGCTTATCAGTTGGCAACATCATCGTCCTCCCCTCCCTCCTCATTATCCAACCTTAACTGGCTCTAGCTTTGGCACCTCCCCCTCCCACCTATAATTCTCTTTTTCCTATGGAAGGATATTCTGGGCAAACTACCTATGGCTGACTTGCTCCTTGCAAGGGGCTGCAATGTCCCATCCCATTGTAGCCTCTATGGACACCCCACTTTTTCGACGCACCACCTCTTTACCTTATGTCCTTTTTCCGAACACCTCTTGCATTCTCTCAAGCTTCATCGATGGGATTCCTCACGTCCTTTTGACATCCAACATCAAGCCCTTATCCCCCAATCAGCTGGTTCTTCCCCTCACAGACAACAGAACTTCCGCACCCTTATTGCCCTTTGGGCTCTTTGGGGATATTATAATACAATTATCCACTCTTCATAGCCCCCAAAGCATCAAGATGTCATGCTGCATTTACAACTTGTGATCCACGAGTTCGCCCCTCCACCCCCCCTCTTCATTTCCCTTGCAATTTCAATTCTCATCAGATGGGAACCGCCACCTCCAGGCAAGATCAAACTTAACGTGTATGGCACCTCCTTTAATCATGTAACATGCTCAGGAATTGGTGGACTCACATATGACTCTTCTCATCAGGTGGTGTTTGCTTTTGGCCAAGGCACGGGCTGTCAAGCCTCTCTTATAGCTGAGGCGCAAGCGATTCAACGAGGCCTGAGCCTCGCTCTCAACTTTCAGATTTCCCATATCCAAGCGACAACCAATCGCTTGTTCTCTCTCTTACGAATCCAACTTCCTGTAGTAGCTGGAAAGTCTCTCACCTAATATCTGATATCTGCAGACTCAACGTGCCCTTTACAAAATGTTCCTTCTCCTACATCCCTCGCGAAGCAAATTTTGTAGCCAATGAACTTGCAAAAGTAGTGGCCCTTTCACAAGATTGGTTCATGTACCGTTTCTCCCCACTCCCTTTTTATCTTGGATTTTGCTCTTTGACTCTTTAATGTGTAAGATCCTGCGGGGATTTCAGTTAAATAAATAAAGCCTTTATTTTCCCACAAAAAGAAAAAGAAAAAGTGTGTTTTAGACACCCTATTTCATTATGAGGAGCCCCATGCATATTTGTTCATACATATGGTGTGCACCCACACACGAAACATCCCATCCCGTGCTTTTATTGTTTTTGTTGTTGCTTGTGTAGGGTTGCAACAGAAACAACTCTAAATGTTCTTAGGTAAGCCCATTTATGCCCTGACGTTGACTTAGGGCATAAAGTTCTTTCCTTGGTTTTGAACCCCTTAATGGGCCAAGCCAAGCCCAATCTCACCCTGATTGTCTTTGATTAAATTGGGTTAAAATGGGTTGGCCCTATCTCTGTTCCTATCCCTAACTGGCTTTGTCCTTATCCCTGATTAGCCTTATTTATCACACTGGCTTTAATAAATCTAATAAAAAAATTAATTGTCCGAACCTAGAAGAAAATACAAGTGTAGATAGCATTAGTCCTAAAGCAAAGTAACATTTTAACAATAATTCATTTCTCAATCTCTTTGCAAGTTGATTTCACATATATTGAAATTAGGGCCAAAATTAGGGTAAGAAAATCACAGGCAAGTCCTAACGGATCATTTGGCACAAATATTAACCCTATGGTACCCTTGGCCTTGATTTAGGGCCAAAATATTTTGACGTTGACCCACCTTTAGAGCCAAAATAGCCTTAAGCATAGGCTTTAATCTGACTAAGCGCAGGTCAGGGTTGGTCAAGGCCAACTTACAGTCTTACACCTTATGTGTGTGTGTACGTGTGTGCACGTGCACTGGGATGAGGGAGGCGTTAGTTTAATGCTTCTCATGTTTTGAAAATTAATTTATAATCACCACGAGTGATGTACACGTTTCTTCTTTTCATGAAAAGAATGATTTACCTGAACCATATGTGCATTTCCTCTTCTTGTTATCTTCACTGCAAATGTCACTATTCCTGACTAATTTGGAGTGATAAACTAGCTTTAAACATTGTCCAGAATTATGGGCTTTAATAGTCTCAAACTAAACTTCTAAATGAATATTCGAAATCTACCTTTGAATTCATATTCATACATCCATATCTAGAATTTTTCTTACTAAAAAATATTTGTATTCGTCCGAAAAACAACTAATTTTGGATTTGGATAATTGCTTATTGAATTGAATAAAATCCATTTAAAATTTCATCTGATTAGAATAAAGTTTTTTTTTTTCTTTGTTGGAAAAAGAAATATAAGTGACATTTTTAATAGATGAACAGATTTACCCTAATTAATATGTTGAACTCACCGTAAAACATATGAGTTATATATAGCCAATTGACCAAACTATGTGAAAATCATTAGTTAAAAACATTTTTTTTTCTCTAGAAAAAGCTGATAAACAGATTCAGAAACCAGTAATTAACAACTGGAAAATCGGAAATCAGAACTCAAAAATTCTAAATCAGAAATCAGAAAATGACAATCAACAATCAATAATCAGATAATTTATCGGATCAAATAATTGTCGGGTATCCAATAATGTTCTAGATTCAAATTTGAATACCTTCTCAAAATTTATGGCAGATATCAAATTGGATTCAGACAACGGTTTTGCTTATAAGATTTGTATATGGATAATGATGTATCTGAGCCAAATTCAATTCATTTACAAGTCTATCTCAAACTGGGTGGATTGGGTTTCCATTTCTTTCTTTGTTTTGATACATCAACAGGGTCAAGGATCCAAAAGAAAAAAAACAAACTAAGTAGTGGCCAAACTTGGACAATTTGCCTAGAGGATCTCCTCTAGTTCAAATGGAGGATCTATAAAGAATGTCAAAGAGTTCTATAACACCAGTGGTACCTTTGACAGTCAATCATTGACAACATGAGCTTCTCTATAAGTATGAACTATCTTGATGTGTCCAATCTTGTTCATCAATAATCTAATGTAACCTGCTATCCTGGCCAAGACTATTTGATCAACCTTTAAGATAGCGTGTGTCATTCTTAGGGGTGTCAATTTACAACCCAAACCGGCTTGTTATAGCCCGAATCAAACCTTGACGGTATGTGTTTGGGCTGAGCATCCCCGTTCGGGCTGGTTCGGGCCAACCCATGTGCGGCCCGCTAACCTAAGCCAATTGGCCAAAAACCGAACCATCCTTATAAGTCTGTTATAAATAAAATAAGTTAAAATGTGAAATGAAACCTAATTCCTTGTTTTCTCAGAGAAAATGTAGGAGTGATACAGGAGATATTTAAGTTGTGCTGCTTGCTTTTTCTTTTCCTCCCCCATCAATATAAACTCTTTCAACCTCTGCTACTATGAGATTCTCCTCGTAGTATTCGTTTTGAACTTGGAAATTGTTTGGTTGCTGGTATTCGGGTCAATGTTTCTGGTGTTTGAATTGTTTTTTACACTTCATTATTAAAAATGGCTTATGCATATGGGAGGATATGTGGGAGTTCAGGGGAATGTTTGCTCTTTACTCTTTTGCTTAGGTGAACACATACAGCCACATGAATTCCATGAGAAATCTATTGCTGTAAGAACTAAGGGATGGTTGGAAAGCCATCAAAACAAGAAGAATGTGCTTCGTGTACTTGTTGGCATGGTTATTGGGGATGGGATTTTAACTCCAATATTTTTCTATGTTTAAGCTATATTTAATTTCAAATTCTGTACTGTAGTGTTTGAACAAGAAACCATTAGTCAGCCCAAAAAATAAAAATAAAACCATGACTTGGACCCGAGGAATAAGAAAACTAAATTTGAATGTTAAAACATTTTTTAATTTAGTCCAAACCATTAATGAACCCGATTCTAAACGGTTAGCCTGCACAGTTAGCCAGTCCGAACCGAAATCACATCAAATCGAAGCTGGTCTGAAACTGTTATTTTCATAACAGACCATGTTTAAATTGAGTATTTTTCAGCCCAAAACTGTAAACCTAGCCCGAGACCGCCCCAAACCATGCATTTGACACCTCTAGCCATTCCTTTGGATCAATTTCTCAATCAGCTAATTTTGATGTTAGCTATTTTTTCCTCTCACCTAATATGTGTTACTTGTAGACATTAAATATTTAGCACATGCATATCATATCCGTCTTACATTAGGTTGTTAGGTGCGTCTCGTGATGTTTACAAAGCATAATACAGCTCAAAAGATTGGTTTACCATTTTAAGGTGGCGTGTGTCGTTTATTTGTTTTCCTTCTCATCAAAACCCATAAATGAAGTATGGTAAAACTTTACTTTTTTCTTAAAGGTAGCTTATATTATTGATACCTTAAAAAGAAAGTATTACAATCTATAATACTTCTTTCCGTTGGTGTCTTTTCGAACAATATTGAAACAGGTCACAGAAAGAGTCTTGAGTATGGAAATGAACTTCCTAGGTAAGAGAGGCAAAGACATTATTTCGAAATTAAAAACAGAGATTTAACGTAAGAGAGGAAAGGCGTGACAAGACGAATATAATAATTACGATCGATTACCCTATCCAAGTGTAGACTTAACACATTAATTAAAACTAATTATTTATATCATCTTGATGCGTCCATAATCTGCTCAGCCCTTAGATCTCCTTGTGATGACCTGCAAAACGAAAGCGTCAGATGTGGCCCGACCGCTGGGGTTGGGAGTCTACCTCCGAAGGCTAAGTCCTTGTGATGACCTACAAAACGAAAGCGTCGATGTGGCCCGACCGGCTGGGGTTGGGAGTCTACCTCCGAAGGCTAAGTCAGTTGATGAACTTAATCACAAACGACTCAGTTAGACGCACAGAGCTAAGGAATGAAAAATTAGGAAAGTGATCTAGATCGTAAGTCTCTGATAGTTTACGTCTACCAATGTGTATATGGATCTGAATCCTCCTCACCTCGTAGGTAAGTAAGGTTTATATAGAGTGTACCTTCGAATCTTCTTCGTTGGATGCATTTGAGCTTTTTTCGGATAGTCGTTGGATCCTAACAGTTAGATCCGTTGAGTGATAGACTTTTACTAGTTTGAACTAGTAGAGGACTCCTGAGATAACCTCACGGTTATTCAATGATTATCCCTTCAATAATGATAAGTGATAGCCGCCAAGTTGTGTCTGCCATCATTAGGATAATTAACTTAATCCATAAGTCGGATTAGGGCGTGCTTGTTGCCGATTTAGTTTTCTTCCTTAGCAAGCTATCTTCTGGACCCGGCTCGCTCGGAAGCGAGTAGATTCCCTCCGTCTAGACCGGGGTCGAGGGTCAAACCAAGTACGAACCAGGTTCGATCATATTTCCTCCGTATCGCATCTAAAAACTAAAATTATTTTTTTATTACAAACATAGATGGACCACCAAAGGGATTTACATAAATAAATTGAATATATTTGGCTTGAGTGCCTTAGTGAAGTTGTAATTAATATCCAATGGTGTTATATTCTTTTGCCCATGCATGCATGTGAAAAGTGTGAAGTCTTAAGTTCTTAACTTGAACAAAGAGTAGGATATCAAAGCAATGGTTATTATCATGCATCTAATGTGTTAAATCCATTGAATTTTATAGTCAATCTGTCTAGAACACAATATATCTTATGTTACACAACTTTGCCCGGTTAAAGAACTAGGGGCGTTGAAATCTGAACCAACCCAAGGTTAATTACACGGGGTACAGGTTGGGGATTAAAACACTATCAGTTTCAGGTTGGTTTTCGGTCCAACCTGTTAATGGGTCATTAGCTCGAAAGAATGGACTGAACCACTAAAAACCTCAACCCATTATAAGCCGACTTAAAGAGCTTAATGTACAAGGGTTATATGACATGAAACAAAGAGTTTGGCCAAATTCAAACAAAGATAAATGAGTGCTTAAATGAGTTAGAAATACTTCAGAATCGTCCCCCAACCCCGAGCAATCGATAAAGAGAAGATTGTCTCAAAAGAAGACTGGAGATTGAACTAGAAATGGAGGAAAAAATTCTTTGGAAACAAAAATCAAGGAAGACTTGGCTGAGTTGTGGAGACAGGAATACAAAGTACTTTCATTCAATCACCCAACAAAGAAGAGCTAAAAATAAGATCCTCCAGCTGAAACTAAATTCAGGGGAATGGACCAAATCAGAAAAAGAGATATATCAGGAGGTTAATAGGGCTTATGCTGATCTTTACCAAGGAAGTAATATAGACTAGGAGGCTCTTAACCTGGTTCTGAGTTCAGTCAATAGTTCTATACCTGAAGAGATAATGAGAAGCTACTAGATATACCAAAAGAAAATGAAGTTAAAGCTACTTTATTTGGAATGTCCCCCTTGAAATCCCTAGGCCCAAATGGATACCCCTGCATTCTTTCAACAATATTGGGAGCTGGTGAAAGAAGACTTAACTAGTTTTGTGAAGGAGGTGTTCAAATTAGGTACTCTTCCCCACTCAATCAACAAAACTCATATGTGCTTAATTCCTAAGATTGATAACCCTGAGACGATTGAGCAGTACAGGCCCATAAGTCTATGCAATGTTTGTGTCAAAATTGTTACCAAGATAATTGCACACAGACTTAGACCCCTAATGGATAGTCTAATAGCCCCCACCTAATCAGCTTTTGTGCCTAGCAAACATTTATCTGATAATATCATTGTAGCTTAGGAATTATTTCATTACCAAAAGCTCAGAAAGAAAGGAAAAAAATGATAATGACTATGAAGTTAGACATTAGGAACGCCTATGATAGTCTTAACTGGGAATACATGGAGAAAATTCTACTACAATTGGGATTCCACCAGAGATGGGTAAAGTTGGTTATGGGGTGTGTTACCTTGGGTTCATATTCTATCTTGGTAAATGGGACTCCTAGGGGAGAGGTCACTCCTGCTAGGGGAATCAAACAAGGAGACCCACTCTCTCCTGCGCTTTTTGTTCTATGTTCTCAGGGATTTAGTTCTTTACTAAACAAGGCTAAAGAGGTAGGATTGATCAAAGGAGTGAAGATTAGGGGAAGAACAGACTCGTTATCTCATCTCTTGTTTGCAAATGATAGCCTACTGTTTGGTAGAGTCAAAGTGGAGGAGATTCATACCCTAAAAGGATGCATTGATATATACTGCATAGCTAGTGGTCAAAGCATCAACAACTCTAAATCTACATTGATATTTAGCCCGAATACCCCTTCCAAACTAAAAAGGTGGTTCTCTAGGATTTTGAAGATCCCATATGGATTGCCCCCAAAGAAATACCTATGTCTTCCCTCTCACTCCACAAGCAGCAAAAAGGAGCTTCTACAAGATATTTCAGATAAGTTTCAAACAAATTTCAAAACTGGGCCTCTCCTATGCTTTCCAAAGCTGGAAGAGAAGTCATGATAAAAGCAGTGGCGTTATCATCTAACTCCTATGTAGCATCTCATTTCTACTTCCCTAAAGCTCATCATAAAATTTTGAGGAAGAAGACAGCAAGATTCTATTAGGGAAGTAACAGTGAGGAGGATCATAAGATGCACTGGGTATCTTGGAAAAGGATGTGCAAGGCCAAGGATGTTGGGGGGCTAGGCTTCAGGATCCAGAGGTTCAGAATATTGCCTTACTTGGAAATCTAGTGTGGAGAGTATGGAAAAATCCCAATTCCCTTTGGGCCCTCTATCCTAAAACAAATCTATTTTCCTAACTCTACTTTTTTGGAGGCCAAGGAAGGGTCATCACCAAGTTGGACGTGGAGAAGCATATTAAAAGGGAGAGATCTGATCAAGAAAGGACTGTTGTGGATGGTAGGCTCTAGAAAATAGGTTCGGATAGAAGATGGCTGGATCCCATCTAACAAAGGTTTTAGAACTATTCACCCTATTGTGGAATCTCATCTTATTCCGAAAGTGTCGAATCTAATTGATTCATCTTCTAGAAGTTGGAAAGAAGAAATCCTACAGCACCACTTTCATCAGGAAGATATTAAGCAGATCGAAAAAATTAAACTAAGCTTATTTGAACAATAGGACATGCAAGTGTGGGGTTACTCCAATTCGGGTCTATACACAGCAAAATCAGGTTATCACCTCCTATCAAGTATAGATAATGATCAAGGGGCTACTCCTATTGTGAACTAGGGGGTTTGGAAAAAATTTTTGGAAATGTCCTACCTCTCCGAAGATTAGAGAATTCTTATGGAGGTGTTGTGCTCAAGGAATCAGTACAGCGGTAGCACTAGCAAGAAGAGGAGTGAACATCAGCCCTGAATGCAATAGATGTGGAGTAGTAAATGAAACAATTGAACATATGCTACTGAAGTGCCCCTTCACTAGAGCAAAGTGGTTTGCAACTGATCTATCTTTTATTCCCCCAAACAATGACAATCAGGTAATAAATTCATTATGGCTTGGAGTGAGTTTGCAAACTTACTCGTAGAATGGAAGAAGGAAATTGCAAGTCTCTGCTCCTTCATCTGCTAGAATATTCGGAAAGCCAGGAATGATTCAATGTTCAAGAGAAGGACCTGGTCACCAATTGAAGCAGTGCAGCAAGCAAAGAAATCATTTAGGGAGTTTGTGGACAGCAAACCTTAGAAATCCTTGTCAATGGCGGCTCCATCATCATCGCAAAGCTGGATCCCACCTACAGGGAACAAAATTAAAGTTAATAATGATGCAGCTTTGAAATTGGGCAAAGGGGGAATCAGGTTCATCATTAGCGACACTAAAGGGATAAAAATTTAAGTTGCTCAATCTATGGAATTCGATTCAGCGTATCAAGAGAATGCCATCATGATAAGGGAAAGTCTTCTTTAGTGCATCTCAAAAGGATGGACGGATCTGGAGCTGGAATCTGACTGTCTTGGCCTTGTTAAAGCTCTGAACCACACCTGTGAAACCCAGCCCTAACCTTAACCTGGAAAACCATGTTGTTTGTAGGTCCGACAACTCGAAGTAAAGCAAGAAGTCAGCTTTGGGCCATCCCAGTGGAAGACTTGGTGTCTGGCTTTGAATCCATGAGTGTTGATGACAATGTTCTATTTATGGAAACTGAATCTTGATGAAGATCGGATTAGTTGATGGACTTTGAGTGTTCTCTATCATGGTTTGAAGGCATTTCTACCTATTAGGTAAGTCACTTGGTGTGTGTGCAAAACCCCTTTATGTTTGGATTTGATCTGAGCCTTCAATTCCCTGTTTTGAACTTGCTGAACTGATTGGTCGACTGGGCCAGTCGACCAATCCAATCGACCAATGGGTTCTGTATGTGCTAATTAGGTTTTGCTTGCTCTATTTAAGTCCAATCTCGAGTCTACTTCGTATTTTCTACCTCCAAACTCTTTGGAACGAACCAAAGACCTCTGCAAGTCATCTCCCTTGCGTTCTTGGTGTTTATCTTGACAGATCTTCGTCAAAACTCGTGTTCTTATACAAAAAGGTATGTTTACACTCTCTTCTTCTTCTTCATCCTTGTTTTCTTTCCTTTTTGAGTTGAGACAGTAGAGGAGATGCTGCATTCTCTGTTGCAAACATCTCTGAACTTATCTCTCATGATCTTCCTAAGGATTTATGGCTAAAGCAATGTCCATAATCATGATCATTGCAAGCTTTTGAAGGAATCATGATCTAAATCATGATCTTGTCTTCGTTCGTTTCATAAGGACTTGGGTTCCAATTCTAAGACTAACCTATCCCAATTTGGATGTGAATTCCTAGTTATATTGTGGTTGATAGAAAATCCAAGTATTTCATATCGTGTTACCTAATCCTCTGCTCTATAATGTGCATTCCGGGAAGTATGCAATCCACCTTCATAAACCTTTTGAGTCGGGGTCTTTCCTCCTCTTGGATTCCACTACAGCTACATTAGTAGGGTCCACTACACCATCTTCCTACCAAATTTTGGCATACCACTGTCCATCTGAATGGACTATAGTCTAGTAGTGTTTGATCCATTGGGTTTGAGGTTAGGATCTAGCATGATTATTACAGGATCTTGCCTATTAAGCTTAAGGCCCAAATAAACTAATCCCTTTAAGCTCTTTAAGTCTTTCTTTTTTGGTCAATTGATGTTCATTCATTCGGACGAGACGAACACAAGGAGGCTGAACAGAACTTAAGCAACCAAGGAGGTGAGTTTCGCTCCATCCTACTTGCAATGGACAAGATGCTTTTCCAGGGAGTTAGCCATGCTGTTAAGCTCCCTGGGAATGTAGAGAAAAGTGATAGGCCTTACACAATCGGCCAATTTCAAGATATCATGGACAATACCCCAGCTTTCAAGAGGAGACTAAGAGGTGTTGTCACATCCTCCCAGTCGGTACCCTAACTGGCATACCCGAGAGTGTGATCCACAGCCCCGAAGATCAGGTATCGAGTAATCAACCTTCCACATAAACAATAACATAATCATGAACAATAATAATCGATGTGCAACAGATAAACCAAAGATCCGAATAAAGAAAGAGTAAATCGTATATATAATCAGAGTACGATTTATAATCAAAGTGTCTAAATCAATAAAGTAAAGTGAGGCGAAATCCCACTCTACAACCAGCGGAAATGTAGTTCTAAAAGAGAAAGACAGAATGAAATCTAATCCCAATAGCAGGTACAATAGATAACTAAATTGTTCTCAATCTTATAGACAACGTCTCTATAAGTATAAATCTCATAAATGGCACAAGGGCACTTCCACTCTATGGTCGTACTAAGCATTGTACGGAGCATAACCACCCGTGGAATCTTCAGTGTAATTGTCGTAATCGCAATCACTTTCCTGGAGATATGCCTCTTCTCCTTGCGCTTCTTCATACGAGTAGTCATGATACTCAGAACCTGTAGAGTAATCTAACAAAACATTGTACAAAAGGAATGAGTTTCAAAGAAACTCAGTAAGGCAGTGAAACCATGAAAACATATATAATAGGATTTCAAACAGAGTAATGCTATATGGTATGAAGCACATGATGCATTATGATTCTAACTCTATGTATGCTGGTCTCTATTGGCAGACATGCTTTAAGTCATAGCACCGTACTTCTTTAGGAAAGTCTCATTCACTCATCATCAGTTGGTAATGGGTCCTTCATCCCTCAGGATATTCCATGGCTGGGGGTATAGGTCACCACTCTCTCACATCACCATTGGTCTAAGTACCGGCGCATGTCAGGGTCAAAGCCTAACCAAATGCAAGTCTCCTACTCAGTTACATCAAGTCAGATCCAGATACGTCCATTCCTCGCCCCTTCCTTTCCGGTATCCTTGACACTAGAGTCCTCATAGTCCCTAACTACGGACTCATCAACCCTATAGGTCATCCACATATGGTAAACGGGAAGCTCTCACATCCTCTCACGGGTTGGTTACCGGTCTTAAGCGCCGGTGAGCTCAAGTCTATCCATATGCAACCCTACCTATAAATGGCCCCCACAATGTGATTCCTGTCCTCTCACGGGTTGGTTACCGGTCTTGAGCGCCCATGAATCCCCATTGCTACCACGGGTCGTTTGGTCTCAATACCCCTCCGATTAGGGTCTGACATAACGGGACATCCTAGCCAAACACTACTAGACAGTCCTAATATGTCATCCAACAGTTTAGGAAGGTGTCCAAAGGGCCTCTCCGGAAACATCCCATAATATTCCTGTAGTAGTCCTAGGACAGAAGTGTCAAGAGGACACCTCTCCTTCCCAAACCATACTTAAGCATACACAAGCATCAATCCATAACCTCACATATATGGTAACTTCATATATGGAAAGAAATCAATAATAACATTCAACTTGTATATAACTGGTAAGTAAATCATACATGAGTCAATTTAATATAAACAAGTAATGCTACTGATATCAAGACAGTAAAACAATAGTATAACATTGTAAGAATCTAATTAAAGAAATAAACTAACAAGATTCAATATAGAAAATATACAATTTATGTTGTTAAGGGAGTAACCATCCTTACCTTTTATAACTTGCAAAGGAATATTAAGAATTCAAGTAAGACCTTGACAAACTTGAGAAGAAGGTCATAAACAAGTGCATACATCATATTAGGAAAGATCCCTAAAAGAAAAGATATCAAAACAGACCAAATCTGGAGTTGCTGTACTCATTGGTCGATTGGATTGGTCTACTGTCTTAGTCGACCAATCAGTCGACCAACAGAGAGAGTGGCCTACAAAATCAGAGTTTTAAGAATAAAGAACCGAATTTGGTGGTTCAAAAGGGTACTAAACAAGGGGTAAACTACAATGGTAGTATCCTAACATCAAGAGGACTTCAAAACACTAATCGAATCAAGTTTTAGAGTTACAAATTAGGAAATAAAAGTTACCATAATTAGATTAATCATGGTTCTGAAGAATTCAAAATACAAATCATAGACAAGAACAATAAGAGAATGAATCATTGATTTTGATAAAGATATCATGGAAGGCATACATAGATCTTCAAGAATTAGATCTAAGAACATGAATCTAAATAAGGAAACAAAACTTACCATAGATGTATCAGTCATGATACTTGAAGAAAGCATGGTATGATAGAGGAGAAACAACTAGAGATTGATAGATCATGGATCATGTAAGGAAAACACAGCGATTGTCTACTAATATGATCAATAAAATAGATCTAAGAAGATCAGAATTTTTTCCCCCCCGGTAAATAGACTATCATTCAAAAGCATGGGACTGGCACAAGGCCGGAGATAGACATAAGTCTACCAGCCATAGAGAAGAATTTGGCCAAATTATCCGTCCTGAGACAGACAAGGTCCTCTGGGCTAGGTGATCAACTGCACTGCTACCATACTTGGGAATAAACGAAAACCTACAATACATAAAGTGATATCGAAGATCTTGAATATCAATAATACTCCCTAACTGTTGATGGAATACTCCTATTTAGCAAATCATCCACCAGCTCCGAACAATTGGATTCCTCCTAGATGTGGGTCATGTCCTTTGCTAGCGCACACAAAAGCCCTTCCTCAATAGCCAAACATTCCCCCCCATTAGTGCTGAATCAAACTTGAGTGGATCAGAAATGAAGCCCTTTAAGTCTAGAAAAAAAAAAAAAGAAAAAAAAAGAAAAGAAAAATAATTAGAGCTATTGGATATGTTTCGACCAAGTTATGATCCAAACAATGTGCAAGGATCAAAACACTACTGTTGTCAAAAGGGTGGTGGTCACTCGGTTGGTCAACCAGGTGGTTGATAGCCAATCAATTGGCTCTACTAGTCGGTCAATCGGAATTAGTTCTGGAATGGGACTCCATGTTACCCTATGTACCCCCTAATTGGCTTATTAAACCCTACTTAAACCCCTAATTTGAGTTTCGTACTTTGGAGAGAAATCAAGAGAGGAAGGAGAACCTAGAGGCATAAGAGATCAAGGAATGCTACCGCCTTGCTGAAGAGACATGTAGGCCTGCTGAATTCAAGCAACAATTTCTAAATCTAGGTGATGTGTCCAAGAATTGATCAATCCCTTAATGCATGCTTGCAAAACAAAATTAGATGTTGGCCGATTCAACGGTCAGGAAGCCATCACCGAAGGTTAAGTCAATAATAGATCACCACAGAGCTTTAGCTAGTTGCAGAGCTTAATTAAAAACGATAATGGAGGGAAACGATTTAGATACCTCTAATTCGTGTGATATTTTAGTTTATATAGAATTCAGATCTTATTCTCGATAGTTTGATTCATTCATAGCTCTCCGTTATGGATGTCCAATCGTAGGGTTTTTTCCTTTTCCTCTGAGTTAGTTACAGTTTCCATGTAAAGCACTATCGTCTATCCCGAATTCGATGCAATCATGTCTCTTTCTATAATCGTCGGGTTTCTTCATGCTTATACTATCTCTTCATTCGGTTCTTGAACCGGTCCGACCGGATTAATTGAACCGATTGTGGTTCATTTGGTTCGATGTTATTTTCACTTATCATGAGCCCCCCAAGCCAAGTGATCAAGAAAGAAACACCGATTGCTTGGTATGTTATTTCTATTGGGAAGCAGAAGAAGTTCAAACGTTCTCTAGTCTCTCATTCGTTCTTTAGGAGTTCCATTCATTGTTGAAAATGTCACGTCTTCTCAAGCCGCCTTCATCCATCCTGCTCTGTGCCTGCAACACTACGTATTCCTTGGGAACATGAACCATCATGAAGCTCTTTTTCGTGAACCACCTTCCACCGCCTTCATTCTGCAACCGTTGATCTCTGATTAATCTCGTTCATTGGATGTTTACACTCGAACCACGCTCATACTCGATCATCAATCAGAATTAGTCCTGCTTGTCCAAACTTTGTTCTTAGTCTATTTAAACTCTCCCGTTTCTCCACTTTAACTTTTACTTTGCCATTTCGTGAACTTGTCTGCTTGAAGTCTTCAGCAAGTTCTTGCAATTTCCAATCTTTGACTAGTTTTTATTTTAAGATTAAACAAGTAAGTTTCTTAGTCTTAGCTTTGTTTCTTCTTCTGTTCCATCATTTCTTTTCTTTTTTGAGTTCGTGACTTCTGCCTTAGCTTAGTTAGGATTATGGCCTATCATTTTCCTTTGAAAAACCTAAGAACCTGTTTCTCCTTCTTCAATGGGTAGTGGCAGAACTTCCGATGATGATTCCATCAATCGAATGATCGATGAGGATGATTCTGCCAATCAACCTATAGCCCTTCAGCTTCAATTGAGCCGTTGGGCGATAAGAATGAGAGGATCACCGACCGTTGGTTCACCTCCATTCCTTCAGCCCCTAGGGAACAACCAGGGAATATAGCTGAGGGTAGAATTACCTCCCTCCTCTTCCTGAAAGCACAAATCCCATCAAGCAATTGTTGGGAGTTCCCGACCATCAGAGGCCTGCAAATGGCCCACGCTTCTATGTCTCCCACATTTTCCCACCAAGGTGGATGAAATTTCTACTAACTTTTTCTACCTTTCTCCTATCTCCTTCGGGTTCCCAACCTGGATGAGAGAGCTAATTCCAATCCTCCCGAGGAGTTTTCAATTTATGTTGATACTCTGAAAAGTGGAGTGTTCCCTTTCTATTCTACTCTCTTTGCTGAAATTCTCAACTATTGGGACCTTTGTCCTAATATGATCCTCCTGAATAGTTGGAGACATATCATAGGCTTCATCGGGCTGCTTTTCAAACTTTAGATTATTCATTCTCTTCCTCTTTTCTCCCAATTTTACTATCTTAGTAAAGCTAACCCTCCAGGTTGGATCTTTTCTCCAAACGTCCCAAGAGTGAGTTGGGATGGTCAGGCAGCATCAAGGGGACTTGCCCATCCAACCATAAGGGGTGGTGTCATTTGTTCCTGTTCTGCCAAGCACCACCGTCTGATCTAAATTTCCCTATCACCTAGAGTAACCAGAAATCCTACACCTAGGTGAATCGCCCTCTCTCACTATCTCTTGCCAAGGGCAACTCCATTCAATTGATAAAGGCTATCCAAGCGCATCAAGAAATCCATGGTCTTGCCATAGAGTATGAGGCAGTTCTTCAGTGGTGAGGTTTAGCCCCTGGTGAGCTCCCGATCCTTAATCTTTGCTTTAGTTATATATATGAATGTTGTAACGACCTTTATCTTTATTTTGCAGTGCCTCTGAAGAACAATCCAAAGGTTGTAAAGGCCTTGGCTAACCAAGGATTCGAGGTTACTGAGGATCAGGCAGCCAGAACGAGGAGGAAAGAGAAGGAGCTCGAAGCTCCTGCAGCCCCAAAAGCCTCCTCCCATGCATCCAAGGGTTTGCTGAAGGTTGGACAAGACCCTATTGTCAAGGGGAAGGGGCCAATTGATGTCTCCAAATCCACACAAGATGACGTCAACTTAACCAAGAGGAAGAAGGACTTGGCAAGTGACACTACCTCAAACAGGTCCAAGGTCGAGCAGGGGGTGTGTACCTCCCCTCCTGGAAGCTATCAATAAGGGATCGGGTCTCTCGAGACACTAGTCCGGCTTTAGAATGGGCCACCAATGCTTGAATGCTAGCTAATCGAGAGGCCTTGAACTCTATGCCTGATGAAGAACTCTTAAATTCTTCAATTAGGTAAGTTGTTACCTTTAAGTTCTTCCTTCTGTTGTTTCTTTCATCCTCTTCTTTCTTACTAATTGTTCTTCATCTGTAGGGTCCTACCAAAGACTTCAATAGGCATATGGAAGCTTTACTGAGGGTTGGTCGCCTCAGTGCTCAGGCCAAGCGTTTCGAGGGAGAGGTGGAGGCTAAGAAAAGAGAGGTCTCTCGATTGAAGGAATATAGCTCCAAGCTTTGTAAGGCTGCAGAGGAGCTGATGGTGACAACGGCGAGGATTGGGTAGTTGGAGCAGGAAGTGTCACAGCTAAAGTCTGCTCTATCTTCTTTAGATGCCAATGTTGAGAGCCTGGTGAGGGAGAAAGATGATCTTCAGGATCGTCTTCTTGCTACTATCCCCACTGGTCCCGAGAGCTTGTCACTTGAGGTAAGGAAGGCTTGCATTCAGAAGCATCTATATAGCAAGCCTTTAACACTACTCTTAGCTTGTTATAAATCCATGGTCTATCGCGACAGCCGAAATTAAGTTTGGAGGTCCATCTTACGGCAAGATCCTTCATTCCCAACCGATCTTCACCAAGATGTCTGCAATGCTGAAATCTTTGAGGAGTTGAATTTGAAGGCTCCCAAATGGACACTCGCTAAGCCTGATCATGTGTCATTGAACCCGAATGTTGAAGGTTATCTCAATGATGAGCCCCCTACAACTCCCAAACCTAAGGCCATGGAGGAGAATGCCAACCTCCCAAACTACACTGCTGAGCAACTTCCGAATCCTGCAGACCCCACTCTCGAGAATCCGCCCCACCAGCAATGAAATTTTTTCTTCTTTTTTCTTGTATACATTGACTACGTTCGGCTTTTACCTTTCTTTTCTTTTTTCTTCTTTTTGTTGTAAGGGTTGGCCCCCTTTGGCCTTTAAAGAAATATAATTTTTCTTTCATATTTGATGCTCTACAAACTAATACAACTAACTTATTTAAACCGGATCTAAATTTCTGCCTTCAATATCCATTAGACATAGTAGAACTTTAGTTGGGTACACAGTAGACCTTTCCTTAGAGTAATTCTGAAATTTTTTCCAAGTGTTAGAACGTCTTAGTTTGGCATTCTTGAAGCCTTTCCTTAGAAATTTTTTGAGAATTTCTTTAAGTGTTAGAAGGTCTTAGTCAGGCGTTGCCAAAGCCTTTCTTGAAATTTCTAAGAATTTCTCTAAGTGTTAGAAAGTCTTAGTTGAGAGTTTCCGAAGCCTTTCCTTAGGAAATTTCTAAGAATTTCTCTAAGTTTTAGGTGTTAGTCGAGCGTTGTCGAAGCCTTTCTTTAGAAAATTTCTGAGAATTTATGTAAGTGTTAGAAGGTCTTAGTCCAGCGTTGCCAAAGCCTTTCCTTAGGAAATTTCTAAGAGTTTCTCTAAGTGTTTAGAATGTTTTAGTTGTCATTACTGAAGCCTTTTGAATTCCAATTATGCACACATACACATGCTCCCCATTCAAAAGAGGTTTGGTTCTGAAACTTGATCTTTATTGGGTACTTGGTTCGATTGGCATTGCAAAATCTTGACCATGAATACATAAGATAAAGTAATCGAGGATAAAACTTCTTTAGATTTCTTGCATTCCATGATTGGTCCAAATCTGGACCAATTGTTGGATTTTTTTAGCTTGTAGGCACCCGATCCTACTTGCTTGGTGATCATATATGGTCCTTCCCATAAAGGATCCAATTTCTTTTGGTTGCGAGGGTCTGAAGCTGTTGTATTTCTTAAAACCAAATCTCCCAAACGATATTGCCGTAGCTTCACTCATGTGTTGTAATAGGATGAGATACTTCTATGATACTACTGAATTCAGGCTATGGCTTTGTTTCGAATTTCATCTACGAATTCCTGAATATTCTGTAGACTTTGCTCATTTGCTTTTTCTTCAAATTCTCTTTCTCTTAGTGTCCCAGCCATTATTTCTTTTGGAGCCAAAGCCTCTGATCCATAAGCCAACTTAAATAGTGTTTCTCCTATTGGCATTCAAACTGTTGTTCTATAAACCCAGAGTACGTTCGGGAGCTCTTCAACCCACAAGGCTTTAGTTGATTCCAATCGCTTCTTAATTCCAGATAGCAGGGTTTGGTTGGTTACCTCTACTTGTAAGTTGCTTTGTGGGTATGCTATGGAAGACATTCGATGCTTGATCATGTAGATTCCACAAAACTGGGTGAATTGTGAGTTATCGAAATGTGTACTGTGTACCGTGATCGGTGACAGCCACCTTTGGGATGCCAAATTAGTGTATTATTGACTCCAACACAAACTGTTGATGCTCTTCTTAGTGATTGTAGCAAGCAGGACTGGTTCAACCCACTTAGTGAAGTAATCAATAGCCACGATCAAGTACTCATGACTAGCTGAAGCCTTAGTGAACTTTCCCATGGTGTTTATTCCCCACATAGCGAACGAGATTGGGTCTAGGATAGATATCAAAGGTGTTGCTAGTCTTTTTGACATTGTTGGATGCATTTGACAATTTCTACAACGTTGTATGTACTCTAATGCATCTTCTTGTACTCTTGGCCAATACAAACCGAGTTTGAGTATTTTATATGCCAGCACTCATCCAACCATATGGGCTCCACAAATACTCTTGTGCACTTCTGCTAATGCACTCTTCGATCCTTCTGGTCCCAAACATCTTAGCTGTGGTCCAACATAAGATCTTCGGTATAGTCTCCCATTTTGTATGGTGAATGTTGCAACTCGAATTCTAATAAGTCGTGCCTCTTTTGGATCATTGGGTAGGCAATCATCCCATAGGTATTCCACATTCAGGTCCATCCAACAACTTTCATCTTCCACATACATCACTTCTTCGTTCCTTATGCTCGGGAAATCCAGTTCTTCAATGTGCACCAAAGGTTCAATGGTTTGGACCTTTGCATTTTCCAATCTAGACAATTCATCTACCATTTTAGTCTCTTTTCTCAGGATCTGAAAGACTTGAACTTCTTTAAATTCTTTCTTTAGGTTTTGTATCATTTCCTAATACTTTTGCAATTGAGGTTCGTTAATCCCAAACTCGCCTTGAACTTGATTGAACACAAGCTAAGGATCGCTAACAGTTACTTTAGGAATGGCTAATGCTTTTTCCAACTGAAGGCCAGCCATAAAAGCTTCGTACTCAGCCTCGTAATTGCTCACTTCGAACCCAAACTTCAGTGCATACCGAATAATGAATCCTCCCAGGCTCTTTAGTAGGACTCCAGCTCCTATGACTTGCTTGTTACTCGAACCATCTATGTAGATGTCCTAAGGTAGTCTATTCGGTCACTTCTTCTGTAGGAGCCGTGCTTTCCAACAAAATTAGCCAAGGCTTAAGCTTTTATAGCTGTTCGGGGCTTAAAATCTACTTGGTATTTGCCAAGCTCTACCAACCATGCTACCATCCTCCTTGAAAGGTCTGGCTTATGAAGCACTTTCTTTAAGGGGAAAGTAGTTGATACCACGATCGGGTGTGCATGAAAGTGAGCCGTTAACTTCCTTGCTGCCATATTAAAGCCAAGGCTTGTTTCTCGATCTTTGTGTACCTAGTCTCCGCATCAAGAAGTACGTGACTAATGTAGTAGATTGGCCCCTATTTTTTTTAATCCTTTTTATGAACCAAGACTGCACTTAATGCCGAAGTTGAAGATGCCTAATATATTTATAATGTTTCACCTTTCTCTAGTCGGGATAATAATGGTGGTTTTCCCAACATTTCTTTTAGAATCTCGAACGCCTTCTGGCATTCCTCTGTCTAACGTGCCTATGAACTGCCCTTTAGATCTTTCAATGCTTTGAAGAACAGTAAGCATCGTTCTCCCGATTATGGATGAACCTGTTAGAGCTGCCACTTGTCTTGTTAACCATTGTACGTCCTGAACGGTCTTTGGTGGCTCCATATCAATCAACACTTGAATCTTAACTGGATTTGCCTCAATTGCTCTTTGGGAAACCATAAACCCCAAGAATTTTCCTGAGGATACTTCGAAGGCACATTTCTCTGGGTTGAACTTCATCTGATAACTCCTGAGCATAGAAAAAACTTGTGCTAAGTCTGAGACATGACTTGAATGTCGAAGGCTTTTCACGAGCATATCGTCTACATAGGCCTCCATGTTTCTCCTGATCAAATATTTGAAGATTGTTTCATGGCTCTTTGATATGTTGCTCCAATATTCTTTAGCTCGAACAACATGACTTTGTAGTAGAAGCTTTCTTGGTTGGTCATGAATGTAGTGAACCTCTCATCTTCCTTGCTCATCATAATTTGATGTATCTTGAGTATGCATCTATGAAACTTAGGGTCTTATAACCATCCGTTGCATCAATGACGAGATCGATTCTAGGCAATGGATAACAATCCTTTGGGCACACTTTATTTAAGTCTGTGTAGTCAGTACACATTGGCCACTTCCCGTTCTGCTTTTTTATCATTACAATGTTGGCTAACCAAGTTGGGCATTCGATTGGTTCAATGAATCCTGAACCCTTTAGCGTTTCCATTTTAGTTCTTTTCACATCATGCTTCTCGATCAAGAAGTTCCTTTCCTTTGAATGACTGGCTTGGTGTGAAATCCCACAAAATCCTAACTCTAAAATCCTTAGTGTAGTTCCCGGTATGGAAACCCCGAGTGAGTTTGGAAGAGAGGTGTCTTGAATGAAGTTTCACTTGGAAGGTGGATCAAGAGTACAATGATGACACCTTTGGAAGGTCCTATAAATTTAGGCAAGACCCTTTGTTGGGTTGGAAAAGGACCCAGTGGAGCTTATGGCTTTCAAAGACCAAAAATCTGATTTTTGGTCTTACTATCAAGCTTGGTTGCTTAGCCCTTGGTCGCTTTAAGCAACCAACCACCAAGCGACCAACCCTTCCAAGGACAGTTTGGTCACTTTTTGGAAAATTAGGTTTTCAAAGCTCTATATATTCCAATTTCGTTATTTTTCGTCTCATAATGTTCTAAAGCCTCTGGAGAATGTGAGAAGAACCTTAGAGCCTCCTCTTTGAAGCCAAGGAAGATCCTTAAGCATCCGTCGAACTTTTTGTCCATCGATTCTTCTTCTACAAGGTTAGTAATCGATCTGTTTCTCACTAGATCTATTCTCTCTTCTATTTCTACCCAATTTCATGATTGTGAGGAAGGTCTTATGCTACTGTAATGACATAATATCTAATCCTCATGGTCTTAGAGTGAATCCCCATTCACTCTATTCCTTTTGTAGTCAATACAGTGTGATTTCGGTGTTTAACCTAGCATGAGACCATGATCTATTCTTATTGTTGTTATTTGATTCTAATCTATGTTAGATCTATTCCTAGGTTGTTTACTATCATTGATCTTCTATTTTTCTTATCTCTAGGATGTACCCCCATTCATTCTAGTATTTCCATGAAATCTACGGTTCGATCCGTGGATCATGCCTATTAAGTGGTCTATTGATTCATATTCCAATGACCATGTTTGATGCTTAATCATGCTAGATAGTCTTCTTTTAATGTTATAGAGTTTCCCTTTTAATTTCGGAGTGTTCGATCTCGAACGAAGAGTTCCCTACCAATTTTAGGGTTTTCTGTCCGTACAATAGAGCATTTGTCGCTTACCTTTGGTTGCTTTAAGCCACCAATAGAGTCAGTAACAACATCTTTTCTCTATTTTGCTTCTGTTTCATCTCCAATCGTTAGGGTTTGTTCCTTATGTTCTACATGTTTGTTTAAGGTTATTTTGGTGATTTTGGACTTGCCCTTTGATCCCTTTCTCGAAGTTTATGAATTGAAAACAAGGTGAGTACGTTCACTCACAATTGACATAATTGCATTCTATATGTTGTTAGATCTTGTTTGCATATGATATCTACTATCTTATATTCTTTTCTATATTGTTTTACTTCTGTAATTACAGTATGTTATTCATGATGGAAATACATATTTATTATGAATGGGAATGATTGGATTGTGAGTTGGACTTTGTTATGATGTTTATGGAATCATGATGTGATGTGATTGGGGAATGGGGAATGCCCTTTTGGCATTTCTGTCATTAGACACTATTGAAGGTGGTATGGGATGCTGTCCTATGGTGCCCCTTGGCACTTTCCCTATTTACTGGTTAACATACTTAAGGCATATCTAGTAGTGTTTGGCTAGGAAACCCTGTCATATCTGACAGGTGTATTGAGGCCGAGTGACCCGTGGCAGCAATGGGGATTAGTGGCCGTTCAAGACCGGTAACCAACCCGTGAGAGGACACAATCACATTGTGGGGGCCATTCATTGGTAGGGTTGCATATAGTAAGCTTGGGCTCGTGGGCGCCCAATAATGCGAGAGGCATGAGTGGACACGAGAGCTTCCCGTTTATTATTTGTGGATGACTAATAGGGTTAAGAGTCTACGTAGCCAAGAGGGAGACGATGACTCTAGGGGGAAGGATACCAAAAAGGATCACGAGAGGTGATGAATGGAAGTATCCGACCCTAAGTAGATGTGACTCAATAGATGACTTGCATTGGGTTAAGTTTAACCCGGACACGCGCCAATACTAATGCCAATGGTGGTGAGCAATAGTGTTGACCTAAACCCCAACCATGGAAACTCCGAGAGGGATGCCCTGACCCAACTACCGTGGAGTACCCAATAAACCGAGGGGGTTGAAGGAAGAGTGACTGAGACCTACCTAGAGGAGTTTGATGATTTATCTATAAGTATAAATCTCAAAAATGGCGCAAGGGCGCTTCCACTCTATGGTTGGACTAAGCATCGTATGCAGCATAACCACCCGCAGAATCTTCAGTGTAATCGTCGTAACCGCAATCACCTTCCTCAAGATATGTCTCTTCTCCTTGCGCTTCTTCATACGAGCAGTCATGGTACTCCGAACCTGTAGAGAAATCTAACAATTCAAAGCACAAAAGGAATGAGTTTCAAAGAAACCCAGTAAGGCAAGTTAATCCATAATAACATAAATAGCAAGGATTTCAAAGCGAGTAAGATGCAATATGATATGAAACACATGATGCAATATGATTCAATCTCTATGTATACTGGTCTCTATTGGCAGACATGCTTTAAGTCATAGCACTGTACTTCTTTAGGAAGGTCTCATCACACAACGCCTTTTGGTAGTGGGTCCGGCATCCCTCGGGACATTCCATGGCTAGGGTTTAGGTCACCGCTCTCTCACATCACCATTGGTCTAAGTACTAGCGCATGTCAAGGTCAAAGCCTAGCCAAATGCAAGTCTTCTACTTAGTTACATCAAGTCAGATCCAGATACATCCATTCCTCGCCCCTGGCGATCCTTTCCGGTATCCTTCACACTAGAGTCCTCATAGTCTTTGACTACGGACTCATCAACCCTATTGGTTATCCACATATGGTAAATGGGAAGCTCTCACGGGTTGGTTACCGGTCTTGAGCGCCCATGAGCCCAAGTCTATCCATATGCAACCCTACCAATAAATGGCCTCTTTCGAGTATCCACAATGTGATCCATGTCCTCTCACGGATTGGTTACCGGTCTTGAGCGCCCATGAGTCCCCATTGCTACCACGGGTCGTTCGGTCTCAATACCCCTCCAATTAGGGTCTGACATAACGGGACATCCTAGTCAAACACTACTAGTGTGAAACCCAGCCCTAACCTAACCATGACCTTGACTCGATAACTCGGTTGTTTGTAGGTCCGAAGACCCGGAGTAAAAGAAGAAGCCAACTATGGGCCATCTCAGTAGAAGACATGGTGTTTGACTCTGAACCCATGGATGTTGATGATGGAGTTCCATACTTGGAAGTCTGTGTAGATTTGGAAAGGAATGCACCTGTCTGAAGATGAGATTAGTTGAAGGACTTGGAGTATTATCTGACTTGGTTTGAAGGTATTTCTACACACTAGATATGTCACTTGATGTGTGTGCAAAAGCCCATAAGGTTTAGAGCCCATTTGATCCTTCAATTCCCTGTTTGAACCTTACTGTCTACCTTGGTCGACTGATTGGTCGACTGGACCACTCGACCAAGCACTAGATTAATTGTGTGTCAAATCCGAGAAAATGCAATTTTAGGGTTTTTCACTTATATTTAAACCCTACTTCGAGTTTCTTAGCTACGGCTGCCTCCTAAACACTTTTTGAACGTGAGAAGACCTCTCTGAAACTCTCTCTGGTGATTTCGAAGACTCCTCTGCAGATCTGAAGCTTCTCATCTCTGATCTGACAATTCAAGGTTAGTAATCACTTCGACATTATGAATTTCTTTTCTTCGATCTTGTTCTTGATTGAGATCAGGAAGAAGATGTTGCATTCTTGCAACCATCTATTCCATGATCTCATTCTATTCTTTGAGATCTATGATCATCATCATGATCTTAATCCTAGCCTGATTAATTTCTTGAAACCTTGACCTTTATTGATCTTTCTGGAAACCTTTGGTAACCTCCCATGCGAGGGAACCTCATGGGCAATATTTATGTTAATCTAAACTTGATTATTCTATGATTTCTTGTTATTTTCTTGATAGCAATCATTCCCTTTCATCCTATGATTGTAACCTTTTCATGAGAGCCATAAAGGTTGAAACCCTAGTTTCTTGGGTCAAATCAAGAACCCATATTTTGACCATGACTTGATGTTCTTATCTTCCTAAATGATTGGAATACATCCTAGGAAGTTCCCCTTCGAATTTCGGATCAATCCGACTTCAAACGAAGAAGTTATGACCAAATCAGTTTTTACTTTTCTGTACCGACTCGATTGGTCGACTTGACCACTCGACCAAGCACTCGACCAAAGGAGGCAGTAGCTTCGTTTTTCGCCCGATTTGATTTGTTTTCTCTCTGATCTTTTAGGTATCTTTCCTAATGTTGTATATATGCTTGTTAGGAGTCTATTTGCTAAGTTTGGAGTTACTCTCTTTGATCTTTGGATTATCTTCGATGATAATCAAGGTAAGGACAGTTATTTCATAATAACATAGATCGCATACTCTTTGGTTTCTACTTTATGAAACTATGAATTTGTTTACTGTTCTTGTACTTTATACTTCTGATATACTACTGTAAGTACAATAGCACCTGTTTATGTATTCTTTTTCATTATTCAAGCTTATATGAATTGTTTATTACTGCTTGATCGGATTATGCTTTTACATTCTCTTTTATATGATGAATTATTGGCTGTGTATGTCATGAATGATCTGAGAATGTGTTTGATTAGGTATGATTTGGGATTGGGAAGTGTCCTTTTGACGCTTCTGTCCTTGGACATCGGAGGGAATAGTATGGGATGTTCTCCAAAGATGCCCATCGACGCTTTCTCAAATCATTGGTTGTCATACCTAGGGCTGTCTAGCAGTGTTTGGCTAGGATGTCCCCGTTATATAAGACCCGAATCGAAAGGGTATTGAGACTGAATGACCCATGGTAGCAATGTGATTCACGGGCGCTCAAGACCGGTGAGTTATATCCGTGAGAGGACGAGAATCATATTGTGGGGGCCATTTATTGGAGGGTTGCATATGATTAGACTTGGGCTCATGGGCGCTCGAGACCGGTGAGTTATATCCATGAGAAAACATGAGAGCTTCCCGTTTACCATATGTGGATAACCAATAGGGTTGATGAGTCCGGTGAGTAATATCCGTGACTCTAGTGTGAAGGATACCAGAAATGATCCTGAGAGGGGAGGAATGGACGTATCTGGATCTGAGTTGATGTAACTGAGTAGATGACTTGCATTGGGCTAGGCTTTACCCTGACATGCGCCAGTACTTAGACCAATGGTGATGTGAGAGAGTGGTGACCTAACCCCCAACCATGGATTGTCCGAGAGGGATGAAGGACCCACTACCAACCGACGTTGTGTGTTTGACCTACCCAAAGAAGTACGGTGTTATGACTTAAAGCATGTTTGCCAATAGAGACCAGCATACATAGAGTTTAGATGCATACATACATTATTTGTTTCATACTGCATTGCATCTTGTTATGTTCTGATATATGTTATTTATGCTGTTATGAGTTAACTTGCCTTACTGAGTTTCTTTTGAAACTCATTCCTTTTTGTACAATCTTTTGTTAGATTATTCTATAGGTACTGACTACTATGACGGACAGTACGATGAAGTGCAAGCGATGAAGCGTACTACACGCAAGGTGTTGGCGACAATCAAGATACACTGATGATCCCTCGAGCGATCAAGTTGCGTACTATGATTAGACGAAATGTTGAGATGGAACATCTATGTTGGATTGACGAAGTCCACTATTTTGAAGATGTCATCTATAGGATAGAAAACTCTTAAGTTTAGTTTGTCTTTCTTATTTTCTTTTGTTTCAGTTGTAATTCCTTTTAGACTTACATACTACATTCCGTTGTATCTGTGGAGTGAGTTTCCGCCTCTCTCTACTTCTTTTGATATCTTCGGATATCTGGTATCATTTTCTGGCACTCGATTATATTGATTACTCATTTATGATTTTGTTATTGTATATGTGGGAGGATGATTTCCTCAATACTTGATCTTCGGGGCTGTGGATCACACTCTCGGGTATGCCAGTTAGGGTACCGGCTGGGGGGATGTGATAGAGTGGTATCAGAGCCCAAAGTTCACGGAAAACCTAACCACAGAAAACAGTAACAGAACATTCCTGAGTCATAGATCCAGAAATGACTCATCTACTTTTAGAAGTGAATAATAAAACACTTGGATTAGAAACTTGATTAATGAAGCATAACTGAATATTTCTGAATAATACACAATAATTATATTTGAACAAATGACATGTAATGCAATAAAAGAAAAGTTCATAACACACAATAATAAAGTGAAACAAAAAGAACTTCATTAAATTTAAGAAAAGTTTACATCTAAAAAGCATAAAGGGAAATCCTAATCCCCCCCCCCCCCCCCCCCCCCCCCCCCCCCGGGCCCCCCCCCCCCCCCCCCCCCCCCCCCCGGGGGGGGCCCCGCGGGGGGCCGGGGGGACCCCCCCCCCCCGCCGTTTGGTGTCATATCCACTTATCACAATAATATAATCAAAAGCACAAACAATTTATAGTATTCAAGTAATCTAATAATAAAGGTTAAGAAATGATCACAAAAGGATCACAAAGAACATCAGAGTGCGGAAATGATTCAAATAGGATAAACAGTCAAGTATGAAAAGGAGGGAGGAAACCCGTCCTATAATATTAGTGGAAGGTAGATCGATTTAAAATTTAGGTTTACAACCGGTTCCCAAAATGACAAGGGAACAAACTAAACTACGGTCTCGACGAATCAAATAAAAGGTTAAAAGAAAATGGGACGATATCCCAACACTAGCACACAAGTGCAAAGGCCGAACTGCTCCAGATAAGTCCCAATCTCGGACTACTAGTCTTTATCAATTTGTACACCGTGACCAGTGGGGTACGGGTCATCAACTTGGTCTTCAGAGTGTTGACCATCATAGTCAACAGTGGTGGTACCTGCAGTAGAGTCTAACAAAAATGTTGCAAAAAGGAGTGAGTTCAAAAGAACTCAGCAAGGCAGGTTATTCCACAATAACATAGATACATGATACAAAACATAGCATGATGCAATATGATATGAAACACATGATGCAATTATGATTCTAACTCTATGTATGCTAGTCTCTAGGGTAGACATGCTTTAAGTCATAGCACCATACTTCTTTGGGTTGTCAGTCACTCCCCCTCAATCATACAAGATATCTTGGGTCTACCAGGGAAGTTCGGTAAAGTCATCTCAAAAACCATGGTAGGGGAATCGGTCACCGCTCTCTCACATCACCGTTTGGTATAAGTACTGGCGCATGTCACAGAAAAGCCTAGCCCAATGCAAGTCATCTACTCAGTCGTATCAACTCAGTTCCAGATACGTCCATTCCTCGCCCCCGGCGATCCTTTCCGGTATCCTTCACACTAGAGTCAGCGTAATCCCGGATTACGGACTCATCAACCCTATTGGTCATCCACAAATAGTAAACGGGAAGCTCTCACGTCCTCTCACGGGTTGGTTACCGGTCTTGAGCGCCCGTGAGCCCAAGTCTAGCCATTTGCAACCCTACCAATAAATGGCCCCTTTCGGGTATCCGTAGCATGGTTTATGTCCCCTACCGGATTGGTTACTTGCCTAGAGCGCCCATCAAACCATACACTACCACGGGTCGTTCGGTCTCAATGCCCTTCCGATTCGGGTCTGATACGACAGGGATATCCTAGCCATACATCTAGACAAGTCCTATGTATGTCATCCAATGATCTAGGAGAGCGTCGATGGACATCTTCGGAGAACATCCCATACTATTCCCTCCAATGTCCAAGGACAGAAGTACCGATGAGGGCACTCCCCAATCCCAAATCATACCTAAGCAATCACATGCTTATTTCCATCCATTACATGTCAACAATACATTATCATATTGAAAACATGTCATAACATCTCATAATACAGTATATAAATAAATGACAAGAATAAGTAAACATGATAAATCAAGTAACTAAGCATGGTGCTACTGTCATAAGGTAACTACAGTAGTCATATGATGTGTAAAATCAATTAATAAGTTAAGTCTACTAAGTTACCAACAGCAGTGTAAAAGTCATACAGTCTATGTTATATGGCAATAACCGTCCTTACCTTAAGTTGTGATGATGATAATCCAACAATCTCAAAAGAATGATCCAAGAATAGTATTAAGACCCTAGACAAACATAAATGAAAGATTAGAAAAGAAATCGGAACAATTGGAGGTGGAACGGGTCAAATCGGACAAGAATACAGTTCAGTAGTATGCTTGGTTGATGCTTTTGGTTGATGCTTTTGGTTGATGCTTTTGGTTGATGGTCTTGATTGATGGTTTTGGTTGATACTTTTCCGGGGCTCGGATCGATCCGAAACTTGGAGGGGATGCCAGGAACAGTAGCAAGAGACTTCATAGCAAGAATTAATATGATCCAATGGTCAAATTGAAAACCCCCAATTTGAACCCTAGGTTCAACTTGCAAGACCCATGTTCTTCAATGAAATCCATTACAATTGCAAGAGAACTTAGGAATTGAATTAGGGAAATGATGGGCAGTAAATTAGAGTACATACTAACATATAATCAGCCCTATTTAAAGAAATCAGATTAGGCAAAGGATTCATGTTTTTATGAAGAAAATCATAATAAGAAGGCAAGAACATTATGCATAATAATCATAGCATGAATATGATATGAAAGGGTTTATTCAAAACAAAAGAGGTTGTAGAAGGGGTGGTTGCAACATTGCAGCACCTTCTTCCTAACCTCAGCAGCAAAAGTAAGAGTAATTAGGAGTAGGTTAGAGAAGGGAGAATAGATTACCAATGACTGGAAGAGGAGCCGGGCCTGGTGGGAGTTTCTCCCAGAGTTTCCCCTGCATCAACACCAAAGTTCTCCCCACCGGTTTCTTCCTTATCGGGATGAGGCACATAACATGATTCTGAAAGCATCTTTAAGGTTCTGTCACCTAGAACATTCAGATCAAGTGAAATTGCAGAGGTTGGTTGCTGTTCTTGGGGAGTTGAGTCATCAATAAGCAGCCTCAAAAGAGAATACACAGAAGGTGAACTATAGGATTTCTTTAGGCCCTAGACCCACCAATGAACTTGAGCCGCAACTCCTCCTTGGAGGTCTAATGATTTCAAAACAGAGGAATAAATAGAAATGTTGGACTTTCCTGCCTCTTCCATAAATCCCCAAACCATGGCTTTCATCTCCTGTGCGATCTGGGAGCCTGGACAAGCCATGTCAACAGAGAAAACAATGTTGGACAGCAAGTTCAGGGTTGTGGCAAAGGCAGCTTGACCAACAACAATAGCTTGCCTCAGTTGGGCGATTTCAAGAACATGATCAAGGAGTTGCTGAATCTTAAGGTGCTGCAAAGATTCACCAGCATCAAGTTTCTGGGTTGAGAAGAAGATCTGATGATTACAGAGCTGTAAAGGTTTCTCCAGCAGTTTCTGGGTTGAGAAGAAAATCTGATGATTACAGAGTTGTAAAGGTTTCTCCAGCATGGAGAAACAGGAAGCCATATCATAAACGATTGATGGTGGTTCAGTGCTCGAATTGCATCCACAACAGCTCGACCAGAAAATGCTTGGTCGTGGGTTTGGAGAAATCCCTGGGCTATAGCTGCTGAAGAATCAACTATGGTGGCCGAGCTTCATAGTCATCAGAGGGCCATAAATCTTTGCTAAATCAGCGAGTGACTTGCTGGGTTTGTGCTATGATTCAAGATGGGGATTGAAGAAGAAGACAAGGTAGAAGGTAAGAAGTAGAGGAGGCCGAGACGGAGAAGAAGGTTATAAGGGAAATAAAGATAGGTTTTCTGATATCTCTTTGCTTAACATGTGTAGTCCTTTTTTTGTAAATATACATACTAAAATGCAATGCTTAATAAATAACAGCCTAACACCACAATGAAATGTTTAATAACATAACAGCCACTAACTCTCTCTCCCTCTCTCTCAACTCAAAGAAAATCATGAATATCGATTCCTCACTTCTTCTCTTCAACTAAAAATAAAACCAATCAATTATTTCTTCTCTCCCATTAATTCTTTTCCACTCACTTCAATTTCTTAAAATTAAACCTCCCACTTACTCCCTTTTTCTTTATAAAAACTTCTCCACTCACCTCTCTCTTTATTTATTTATTTATTTTTATATATATATATATATATATATATATATATATATATTAAAAACATCTCCACTAGTAAATGGGTCCACATCTAAAACTTCGATCGGATGGCCCACAAATGCCGCCAATTCGAGGCCCGGGTCTTCGAACTTTAGTAAATCAAGGTTTCCGGGTCAAGGTCAGGGTTAGGCTAGGGCTGGATGTCACATTCTCCCACCCTTAAAATAATTTCGTCCTCGAAATTGGGAGAGTACTACGCTTCTAAGGAGATGGTGGTACTTCGCTCTTATCTTGACTTTTCTTCTCCCAAAATCTTCGGAAACCAATTAACAATAAATCTTTTGTAAGAAAAACAAGGAATAAATCTAATATGCTTTGAAATCAAATTGGAAGTATGATCATGGCTTCATGAAGATTTCACAAGGATCATGGTGAAGATCAATATGAAGATCATAAAACCTTAAAATGAAAAAGAGATTGTAGAGAGATGGTTGCAAGGATGCAGCATCTTCTTCATAGTCTCAATCACAAAGAATAAAACATAATAAGAGTAAAGTACCATCATGGCTTTATGAAGATTTCATAAGGATCATGGTGAAGATCAATATGAAGATCATAAAACCCTAAAAAAAATGAAAAGAGATTGTAAAGAGATGGTTGCAAGGATGCAGCATCTTCTTCTAAATCTCAATCACAAAGGATAAAACATAGTAAAAGTAGATCAATACAATACAAGAGAGATTACTAACCTTTGATTGAGGAACAGGGGATGAAAAGCTTGAAGTCTTGAAATAATTAGAAGGAATAACAAATCATGAAGATCACACTTGATTTCTCTTTGAAATCATCATGTGGAGAGTTCACAAGGTTATAGGGTGTATGGAGATCCACTCTAGAACAGCAGGGATAGAAGGATCAGCCATGGGAATGACTTAAGATCACCCTCCTATCAAAGGGAATAGAAGGCACAAGAAGAAATAGTAGAGAGGAAAGATCAACTTCGGGGTAAACTTCTACCAAATGAAACTAGGCAACTCATACGACAGAGAATAAATCAAATAATGCATATGGTAGGTATGGATTTGGTACAGTAGCAAGGTTAGGATTAGGCGGGATTTCACGTTCTCCCCCCCTTAAAATAATTTCGTCCTCGAAATTGAAAGCACACCTAGGCTTTCAAAAAGATGAGGAAACTTCTTCAGGGGTGTGATTGTTCCACCGAATCTTACCAGGGAAAGGAAGGTATAATGAAAAATAGATCTGATAGGTACAGAACACTGGACTCTTGGGTGATTTCTTAAATAGCTGATAGGAACTCAAAACAAGAGCTGACGTTAAGAATGCAGGAGATGCATAGGTGACAAATCGAGCGAAGATAGGAACAAAGGCTACGAATAACGAACTTGAAGAAAAGTTTTCTAGGCTTCTCGAAAGGTTCAAGGGTTTCAAAGGTCTTCCATAAACATCACACTTCCAACAAGTCAACCACACTTAAATCAGCCGCACAGGTCATTAAAGTCCAAACAATGCATCAAATTTTTTTAAAAAAATTTTTTTTTATTATTTTTTTTGAAAATTTACCAAAATGCCCTTCTTCACCAACTATTGCATTGCTTTACTTCCTTTACTCATGAAATGCAAATCTCAACTTGTCTCTTCAGATTCCCATCAAACCACCACGAAGAAAAACACTTAAGGGTTAGGAGAGGTAGAGACAAGGATTAGAGTACTATTCCTTCGCCACAAGCAGGGGTAATACAATGATAAGGGGACAACAGTCCAGACTACAAATGAGGTTCAAGATCAGGATGAAAATGATGATGAGGATGAGGATAATGAGGATGAGACTCAGGATCAAAAGGTTCAGGAAGATGAGAAGGAAACTATTCCAGCTCGACAGTTGAAGTTGGAGGTTCATCGTATTCATTTTCCGAGGCACAGGTGTAGTTTCTCAACTGTTAGCAATGACTTCCACACAAGAGAGGATAGAGACATACATATGCATTTTAGAAGATCGATTGACATGACTGGAGAGTGGTCTCAAGCTATGAGAGATCAGCTAGATTCTCAAGAATAATTTCCTAAATAGATAGCACTAGGATTGTCATCGAGTCTATGGTTGGAGGCAGAGCGATCAGCTTCACTACCAAGGTACTAGCCCGCATTCTGGATATTTCGTATGTACGGGATTTCTGTTGGTAGATTCTGGCTGGCACAGACATCACAGAGGCTTCATGATGCAGTTAGGTCAGAGGATGAGGGTGATATTGCCAAGGCTGATGGCACAGGGGATGATGGTGATGCTGTTGGTGTTGAGCACAAGAATGGTGATGATGATGATCATGAGGGGGTTCCAGCTCGGGATGAGGATGATATTGATAATCAGGGAGATGAGGATCATAGAGATGAGGATCGAGATCAGGATGAGATTTTGAGACACTAGGAGACTCTTACACCACGCTTCCGCTGCGATTGAGGGTCCATCACATACGACTTTTGAGGCTCCGGGTGGGGCTTCTCATTAGTCATCGATTTATTCCACACTTGAGAGGATAAAGGCTCGACAGGAAAGGATGCAGTCCTATATGTATACCTTGGGAAAGAGATTTGCACGATTGGAGAAGTAGTTAAAATCTAGGAGGGACCAGACAGATTACCGGATTCAATCACCTAGATAGATAGTGCTAGGATTTTCCTTTTATGCTTTCAATGATGTATTCCCTTTCAGACTTGTAAAAATCTCCTATGTGATTAATGAAATTCAATTTGTTTCACTTATGTTATTGTATATTATGCATTTCTTTTATTGCATTAGAAATTGTTAATGTTTAGTTATGACTTATAACTCATGACGAACACTCACGACCATTACTCCCAATGACGACTCCCGACTCAGACTCATATGACAACATGACGATGACACAACTCAAACTCATGACAACACACGACTCACAACAAAGACTCACTGACAAGGACGACTCACGACGACAACTTTCAACTCGAAACCCAACTCCCGACTCACAACACAAACACAATACCTAAAACTGACAACTTAACACTAACCATGACTACAACCCAAGTACAAGTCATAAACTTTGATTATTGTGTATTATTCAAGCAAGATGTATTATGCTTCATTTACTCAGGTTTCTAATCCAAGTTTTCTATTATTCACTTCTAAGGAAGTTTGAGTCACTTCTGGGTCTATGACTCGAGGATGCTTCATTACTGTGTTCTGTGGTTATGAATGTCCGAAAACTTGGGCTCTGATACCATCAGTCACATCCCGCCCCGAATCCACTCAGGGGTACCCGATCTGGGTTACTCGGGAGTGATCCACAGCCCAACATATCCAGTTTAGGAACGATCATATCCACTTATCACAATAATATAATCAAAAGCAAGAACAATTTATAGTATTCAAGTAATCTAATAATAAAGGTTAAGAAATGATCACAGAAGGATCACAAAGAACATCAGAGTGTGGAAATGATTCAAATAGGGTAAACAGTCAAGTATGAAAAGGAGGGAGAAAACCCGTCCTATAATATTAGCGGAAGGTAGATCGATTTAAAATTTAGGTTTACAACCAGTTCCCAAAATGACAAGGGAACAAACTAAACTACGGTCTCGACGAATCAAATAAAAGGTTAAAAGAAAATGGGACGATATCCCAACACTAGCACACAAGTGCAAAGGCCGAACTGCTCCAGATAAGTCCCAATCTCGGACTACTAGTCTTTATCAATTTGTACACCGTGACTAGTGGGGTACGGGTCATCAACTTGGTCTTCAGAGTGTTGACCATCATAGACAACAGTGGTGGTACCTGCAGTAGAGTCTAACAAAAATGTTGCAAAAAGGAGTGAGTTCAAAAGAACTCAGCAAGGCAGGTTATTCCACAATAACATAGATACATGATACAAATCATAGCATGATGCAATATGATATGAAACACATGATGCAATTATGATTCTAACTCTATGTATGCTAGTCTCTAGGGTAGACATGCTTTAAGTCATAGCACCATACTTCTTTGGGTTGTCAGTCACTCCCCCTCAATCATACAAGATATCTTGGGTCTGCCAGGGAAGTTCGGTAAAGTCATCTCAAAAACCATGGTAGGGGAATCGGTCACCGCTCTCTCACATCACCTTTTCGTATAAATACTGGCACATGTCACAGTAAAGCCTAGCCCAATGCAAGTCATCTACTCAGTCGTATCAACTTAGTTCCAGATACGTCCATTCCTCGCTCCCGGCGATCCTTTCTGGTATCCTTCACACTAGAGTCAGCGTAATCCCAGATTATGGACTCATCAACCCTATTGGTCATCCACAAATAGTAAATGGGAAGCTCTCACGTCCTCTCACGGGTTGGTTACTGGTCTTGAGCGCCCGTGAGCCCAAATCTAGCCATTTGCAACCCTACCAATAAATGGCCCCTTTCAGGTATTTGTAGCATGGTTTATGTCCCCTACCGGATTGGTTACCGGCCTAGAGCACCCATCAAACCATACACTACCACAGGTCGTTCGGTCTCAATGCCCTTCCGATTCGGGTCTGATCGACAGGGATATCCTAGCCATACATCTAGACAAGTCCTATGTATGTCATCCAATGATCTAGGAGAGCGTCGATGGACATCTTTGGAGAACATTCCATACTATTCCCTCCGATGTCCAAGGACAAAAGTACCAGTAGGGCACTCCCCAATCCCAAATCATACATAAGCAATCACATGCTTATTTCCATCCATTACATATCAACAATACATTATCATATTGAAAACATGTCATAACATCTCATAATACAGTATATAAATAAATGACAAGAATAGTAAACATGATAAATCAAGTAACTAAGCATGGTGCTACTGTCATAAGGTAACTACAGTAGTCATAAGATGTCTTGTGAAACCCAACCCTAACCTTGACCCGGAAAACCCTGTTGTTTGTAGGTCCGACAACTCGAAGTAAAGCAAGAAGTCAGCTTTGGGCCATCCCAGTGGAAGACTTGGTGTCTGGCTTTGAATTCATGAGTGTTGATGACAATGTTCTATTTATGGAAACTGAATCTTGATGAAGATCGGATTAGTTGATGGACTTGGAGTGTTCTCTATCATGGTTCGAAGGCATTTCTACCTATTAGGTAAGTCACTTGGTGTGTGTGCAAAACCCCTTTATGTTTGGATTTGATCTGAGCCTTCAATTCCCTGTTTTGAACTTGCTGAACTGATTGGTCGACTCATTGGTCGACTGGACCAGTCGACCAATCAATCGACCAATGGGTTATGTACTTGCTAATTAGGTTTTGCTTGCTTTATTTAAGTCCAATCTCGAGTCTACTTCGTATTTTCTGCCTCCAAACTCTTTGAAACGAACCAAAGATCTCTGCAAGTCATCTCCCTTTCGTTCTTGGTGTTTATCTTGATGGATCTTCGTCAAAACTCGTGTTCTTACACAAAAAGGTATGTTTACACTCTCTTCTTCTTCTTCATCCTTGTTTTCTTTCCTTTTTGAGTTGAGATAGTAGAGGAGATGTTGCATTCTCTGTTGCAAACATCTCTGAACTTATCTCTCATGATCTTACTAAGGATTAATGGCTAAAGCAATGTCCGTAATCATGATCATTGCAAGCTTTTGAAGGAATCATGATCTAAATCATGATCTTGTCTTCGTTCGTCTTTGATTTAAATTCTGATATTCTTAGATCTATTTTACTGATCATATTAGTAGTCAATCGCTGTGTTTTCCTTACATGATCCATGATCTATCAATCTCTAGTTGTTTCTCCTCTATCATACCATGCTTTCTTCAAGAATCATGACTGATACATCTATGGTAAGTTTTGTTTCCTTATTTAGATTCATGTTCTTAGATCTATTTTCTTGAAGATCTATGTATGCCTTCCATGATATCTTTATCAAAATCAATGATTCATTCTCCTATTGTTCTTGTCTATGATTTGTATTTTGAATTCTTTAAGAACCATGATTAATCTAATTATGGTAACTTTTATTTCCTAATTTGTAACTCGAAAACTTGATTCAATTAGTGTTTTGAAGTCCTCTTTATGTTAGGATACTACCATTGTAGTTTACCCCTTGTTTAGTACCCTTTTGAACCACCAAATTCGGTTCTTTATTCTTAAAACTCTGATTTTGTAGGCCACTGTCTCTGTTGGTCGACTGAGACAGTAGACCAATCCAATCGACCAATGAGTACAGCAACTCCAGATTTGGTTTGTTTTGGATGTTTTGATATCTTTTCTTTTAGGGATCTTTCCTAATATGTTGTATACACTTGTTTAGGACCTTCTTCTCAAGTTTGTCAAGATCTTACTTGAATTCTTAAGATTCCTTTGCAAGTTATAAAAGGTAAGGATGGTTACTCCCTTAACAACATAAATTGTATATTTTCTATATTTGAATCTTGTTAGTTTATTTCTTTAATTAGATTTTTACAATGTTATACTACTGTTGTCCTGTCTTGATATCAGTAGCATTACTTGTTTATATTAAATTGACTCATGTATGGTTTACTTACCAATTATATACAAGTTGAATGTTATTATTGATTTCTTTCCATATATGAAGTTACCATATATGTGATGTTATGGATTGATGCTTGTGTATGCTTAAGTATGGTTTGGGAAGGAGAGGTGTCCTTTTGACACTTCTGTCCTAGGACTACTACGGGAATATTATGGGATGTTTCCAGAGATGCCCTTTGGACACCTTCCTAAACTGTTGGATGACATATTAGGACTGTCTAGTAGTGTTTGGCTAGGGTGTCCCGTTATGTCAGACCTTAATCGGAGGGGTATTGAGACTGAAGGACCCGTGGTAGCAATGGGGATTTATGGGCGCTCAAGATCAGTAACCAATCCGTGAGAGGACATAGATCACATTGTGGATACTCGAAAGAGGCCATTTATAGGTAGGGTTGCATATGGATAGACTTGGGCTCACGGGCGCTTAAGACCGATAACCAACCCGTGAGAGGACGTGAGAGCTTCCCGTTTACCATATGTGGATGACCTATAGGGTTGATGAGTCCATAGTCAGGGACTATGAGGACTCTAGTGTGAAGGATACCGGAAAGGATCGCCAGGGGCGAGGAATGGACGTATCTGGATCTGACTTGATGTAACTGAGTAGGAGACTTGCATTTGGTTAGGCTTTGACCCTGACATGCGCCGGTACTTAGACCAATGGTGATGTGAGAGAGTGGTGACCTATACCCCCAGCCATGGAATATCCTGAGGGATGAAGGACCCATTACCAACTGATGAATGAGTGAATGAGACTTTCCTAAAGAAGTACGGTGCTATGACTTAAAGCTTGTCTGCCAATAGAGACTAGCATACATAGAGTTAGAATCATATTGCATCATGTGCTTCATACCATATAGCATTTACTCTGTTTGAAATCCTGTTATATCTGTTGTCATGGTTTAACTGCCTTACTGAGTTTCTTTGAAACTCATTCCTTTTGTACAATGTTTTGTTAGAGTACTCTATAGGTTCTGAGTATCATGACTGCTCGTATGAAGAAGCGCAAGGAGAAGAGGCATATCTCCAGGAAAGTGATTGCGGTTACGACAATTACACTGAAGATTCCGCGGGTGGTTATGCTCCGTACGATGCTTAGTCCGACCATAGAGTGGAAGTGCCGTTGTGCCATTTATGAGATTTATACTTATAGAGATGTTGTCTATAAGATTGAGAACAATTTAGTTACCTATTGTACCTGCTATTGGGATTAGATTTCATTCTGTTTTTTTTTTTTTTTTTCTCTTTTAGAACTACATTTCCGCTGGTTGTAGAGTGGGATTTCGCCTCACTTTACTTTATTGATTTAGACATTTTGATTATAATTCGTACTATGATTATATATACGATTTACTCTTTCTTTATTTGGATCTTTGGTTTATCTGTTGCACATCGATTATTATTGTTCATGATTATGTTATTGTTTATGTGGGAGGTTGATTACTCGATACCTGATCTTCGGGGCTGTGGATCACACTCTTTGGTATGCAAGTTAGGGTACCTGCTGGGAGGATGTGACATGTCTAAAATCAATTAATAAGTTAAGTCTACTAAGTTACCAACAGCAGTGTAAAAGTCATACAATCTATGTTATATGGCGATAACCGTCCTTACCTTAAGTTGTGATGATGATAATCCAACAATCTCAAAAGAATGATCCAAGAATAGTATCAAGACCCTAGACAAACATAAATGAAAGATTAGAAAAGAAATCGGAACAATTGGAGGTGGAACGGGTCAAATCGGACAAGAATACAGTTCAGCAGTATGCTGGGTTGATGCTTTTGGTTGATGCTTTTGGTTGATGGTCTTGGTTGATGGTTTTGGTTGATGCTTTTCCGGGGCTCGGATCGATTCGAAACTTGGAGGGGATGCCAGAAACAGTAGCAAGAGGCTTCATAGCAAGAATTAATATGATCCAATGGTCAAATTGAAAACCCCCAATTTGAACCCTAGGTTCAACTTGCAAGACCCATGTTCTTCAATGAAATCCATTACAATTGCAAGAGAACTTAGGAATTGAATTAGGTAAATGATGGGCAGTAAATTAGAGTACATACTAACATATAATCAGCCATATTTAAAGAAATCAGATTAGGCAAAGGATTCATGTTTTTATGAAGAAAAATCATAATAAGAAGGCAAGAACATTATGCATAATAATCATAGCATGAATATGATATGAAAGGGTTTATTCAAAACAAAAGAGGTTGTAGAAGGGGTGGTTGCAACATTGCAGCACCTTCTTCCTAACCTCAGCAGCAAAAGTAAGAGTAATTAGGAGTAGGTTAGAGAAGGGAGAATAGATTACCAATGACTGGAAGAGGAGCCGGGCCTGGTGGGAGTTTCTGCCAGAGTTACCCCTACATCAACACCAAATTCTGCCCACCAGTTCCTTCCTTATCACGATGAGGCACATAACATGATTCTGAAAGCATCTTTAAGGTTCTGTCACCTAGAACATTCAAATCAAGTGAAATTGCAGAGGTTGGTTGCTGTTCTTGGGGAGTTGAGTCATCAATAAGCAGCCTCAAAAGAGAATACACAGAAGGTGAACTATAGGATTTCTTTAGGCCCTAGACCCACCAATGAACTTGAGCTGCAACTCCTCCTTGGAGGTCTAATGATTTCAAAACAGAGGAATAAATAGAAATGTTGGACTTTCCTGCCTCTTCCATAAATCCCCAAACCATGGCTTTCATCTCCTGTGCGATCTGGGAGCCTGGACAAGCCATGTCAACAGAGAAAACAATGTTGGACAGCAAGTTCAGGGTTGTGGCAAAGGCAGCTTGACCAACAACAATAGCTTGCCTCAGTTGGGCGATTTCAAGAATATGATCAAGGAGTTGCTGATCTTAAGGTGCTGCAGAGATTCACCAGCATCGAGTTTTTGGGTTGAGAAGAAGATCTGATGATCACAGAGCTGTAAAGGTTTCTCTAGCAGTTTCTGGGTTGAGAAGAAAATCTGATGATTACAGAGTTGTAAAGGTTTCTCCAGCATGGAGAAACAGAAAGCCATATCATAAGCGATTGATGGTGGTTCAGTGCTGGAACTGCATCCACAACAGCTCGACCAGAAAATGCTTGGTCGTGGGTTTGGAGAAATCCCTGGGCTATAGCTGCTGAAGAATCAACTATGGTGGCCGAGCTTCATAGTCATCAGTGGGCCATAAATATTTGCTAAATCAGCGAGCGACTTGCTGGGTTTGTGCTATGATTCAAGATGGGGATTGAAGAAGAAGACGAGGTGGATGGTGAGAAGTAGAGGAGGCCGAGACAGAGAAGAAGGTTATAAGGGAAATAAAGATAGGTTTTCTGATATCTCTTTGCTTAACATGTGTAGTCCTTTTTTGTAAATATACATACTAAAATGAAATGCTTAATAAATAGCAGCCTAACACCACAATGAAATGTTTAATAACATAACAGCCACTAACTCTCTCTCCCTCTCTCTCAACTCAAAGAAAATCATGAATATCGATTCCTCACTTCTTCTCTTCAACTAAAAATAAAACCAATCAATTATTTCTTCTCTCCCATTAATTCTTTTCCACTCACTTCAATTTCTTAAAATTAAACCTCCCACTTACTCCCTTTTCCTTTATAAAAAACTTCTTCACTCACCTCTCTCTCTATTTATTTATTTATTTTATATATATATATATATATATATATATATATATATATTTAAAACATCTCCACTAGTAAATGGGTCCACATCTAAAACTTCGATCGGATGGCGCACAGATGCCGCCAATTCGAGGCCCGGGTCTTCGAACTTTAGTAAATAAGGGTTTCTGGGTCAAGGCCAGGGTTAGGCTAGGGCTGGATGTCACATCATCTGTGCACCTAAATCAGAAGTCTCTGAGACTGAATGTGAAGGGCCTCCAGTCTCAAAGTGTGGTGATCTGGGAATCTCAGGATACTCAGGATCAGCCTCATGCATCTCTGTATCCTCTGCCTAATCATCAGAATCTGGACCAGCATCTCCCTCATCTGCTGGAGCTTCCACCTCATCCTCATCTGTATCCTCCTCACCATCTAGACCTGGAGATCTCACAGTCTGAGTGAGCCTCAACTGCCTAATATTCCTAGTCCCAATGGCATATCCCAGTGAACCAGTAAGCTCCTCTGTGTCATCCAAACTAACCCCGAAGTGTCGGAAGATCAATGTCAGTAATCTCCTGAAGCAAAGGTTACTCATACTAGGACGTGCCACTAGATCTATCATGACCTGCTGGATGATGTAGGATAAACTAGATTTTCTATGATTTATTGGTATTTTCTTGATAGCAATCATTCCCTTTCATTCTGTGATCATAACCTTTTATGGGAGCCATAAAGGTTGAAACCCTAGTTTCCTGGATCAAATCAAGAACCCATATTTTGGCCATGACTTGATGATTTTACCTTCCCATATGATTCTAATACATCATAGGAAGTTCCCCTTCGAATTTCGGATCAATCCGACTTCAAACGAAGAAGTTATGACCAAATCAGTTTTTACATTTCCGTACTGACTCGATTGGTCGACTGGGTCAGTAGACCAAGCACTCGACCAAAGGAGGCAGTAGCTTCGTTTTTCGCCCGATTTGATTCGTTTTCTCTCTGATCTTTTAGGTATCTTTCCTAATGTTGTATCTATGATTGTTAGGAGTTTATTTGCTAAGTTTGGAGTTGCTCTCTTTGATCTTTGGATTATCTTTGGCGATAATCAAGATAAGGACGGTTATTTCATAATAACATAGATCGTATACTCTCTGGTTTCTAGTTTAAGAAACTGTGAGTTTGTTTACTGTTCTTGTATCTTATACTTCTAATATACTACTGTAAGTACAATAGTACTTGTTTATGTATTCTTTTCCATTATTCAAGTATATGAAATGTTTATTACTGCTTGATCAGATTATGCTTTAATATTCTCTTTTATATGATGAATTGTTGGTTGTGTATGTCATGACTGATCTGAGAATGTGTTTGATTAAGTATGGTTTGAGATTGGGAAGTGTCCTTTTGACGCTTCTGTCCTTGGACATCGGAGGGAATAGTATGGGATGTTCTCCAAAGATGCCCATCGACGCTTTCTCATACCTAGGGCTGTCTAGCAGTGTTTGGCTAGGATGTACCCATTATATCATACCCGAATCAGAAGGGTATTGAGACCAAACGACCCGTGGTAGCAATGTGATTCATGGGTGCTCAAGACCAGTGAGTTATATCCGTGAGAGGACGGGAATCATATTGTGGGGGCCATTTATTGGAGGGTTGCATATGGCTAGACTTGGGCTCATGGGCACTCAAGACTGGTAACCAACCCGTGAGAGGACATGAGAGCTTCCCGTTTACCATATGTGGATAACCAATAGGGTTGATGAGTCCATAGTCTGGGACTCTGAGGACTCTAGTGCGAAGGATACCGGAAAGGATCGTTAGGGACGAGAAATGGACATATCTGGAACTGAGTTGATGTGACTGAGTAGATGACTTGCATTGGGTTAGGCTTTACCCTGACATGCGCTAGTACTTAGACCAATGGTGATGTGAGAGAGTGGTGATCAAATCCCCTACCATGGTTTGATGAGGACTTTACCCAATTACCCCGGCAGACCCAAGATGCCAGGATGGCTGAAGAGGAGTGACTGACGACCCAAAAGAAGTATGGTGCTATGACTTAAAGCATGTCTGCCAATAGAGACCAGCATACATAGAGTCTAGATGCATACATACATTATCTGTTTCATACTGCATTGCATCTTGTTATGTTCTGCCACATGTTATTTATGTTGTAATGGATTAACTACCTTACTAAGTTTCTTCGAAACTCATTCCTTTTTGTACAATCTCTTGTTCGACTATTCTACAGGTACTGACTACTATGAAGAATAGTACAATGAAGCGCAAGCCGAAGAAGCATATTGCACGCAAGGTGTTGGCAACAATCAAGATTACTCTGATGATCCTTCAAGCGATCACATTTCGTACTACGATTAGAGACAACGTGGAATTGGAACATCCCTGTTGGATTGATGAAGTCCACTATTTTGAAGATGTCATCTATAGGATAGAAGACTCTTAGTTTAGTTATCTTTCTTATTTTCTTTTGTTTTAGTTGTTATTCCTTTTAAACTTATACTACGTTTTACTGTATTTGTGGAGGGAGTTTCCGCCTCTCTCTACTTCTTTTGATATCTTCGGATATCTGGTATCATTTTCCGCACTCTGATTATATTGTTTATTCATTTCTTGATTTGAATCTTTGTTAATAATATTTAAACCTTGATTATTTCTTGTTTATGATTATGTTATTGTATATGTGGGAGGATTATTTCCTCGATACTTGATCTTCGGGGCTGTGGATCATACTCCCGGGTATGCCAGTTAGGGTACCGGCTGGGGGGATGTGACAATTTGACTTGGGCTCATGGGCGCTTGAGACCGGTGAGTTATATCTGTGGGAGGACATGAGAGCTTCCCGTTTACCATATGTGGATAACCAATAGGGTTGATGAGTTCTGTGAATAATATCCGTGACTCTAGTGTGAAGGATATTGGAAAGGATCCTGAGAGGGGAGGAATGGACGTATCTGGATCTGAGTTGATGTAACTGAGTAGATGACTTGCATTGGGCTAGGCTTTACCCTAACATGCGCCAGTACTTAGACCAATGGTGATGTGAGAGAGCGATGACCTAACCCCCAGCCATGGATTGTCCGAGAGGGATGAAGGACCCACTACTAACCGGCGTTGTGTGTTTGACCTACCCAAAGAAGTACGGTGTTATGACTTAAAACATGTCTGCCAATAGAGACCAACATACATAGAGTTTAGATGCATACATACATTATTTGTTTCATACTGCATTGCATCCTGTTATGTTCTGATATATGTTATTTATGTTGTTATGAGTTAACTTGCCTTACTGAGTTTCTTTCGAAACTCATTCCTTTTTGTACAATCTTTTGTTAGATTATTCTACAGGTACCGACTACTATGACGGACATTATGATCAAGTGCAAGCCGATGAAGCGTACTACACGCAAGGTGTTGGCAACAATCAAGATTACACTGATGATCCCTCAACCGATCAAGTTGTGTACTACGATTAGACGAAATGTTGAGATGGAACATCTATGTTGGATGGACGAAGTGCACTATTTTGAAGATGTCATCTATAGAATAGAAAACTCTTAAGTTTAGTTTGTCTTTCTTATTTTCTTTTGTTTCAGTTGTAATTCCTTTTAGACTTACATACTACGTTCCGCTGTATTTGTGGAGTGAGTTTCCGCCTCTCTCTACTTCTTTTGATATCTTCGGATATTTGGTATCATTTTCCACATCTGATTATATTGATTATTCATTTCTTGATTTGAATCTTTTGTTTATAATATTAAAAACCTTGATTATTTCCTGTTTATGATTATGTTATTGTATATGTGGGAGGATGATTTCCTTGATACTTGATCTTTGGGACTATGGATCACACTCTCGGTTATGCCAGTTAGGGTACCAGCTAGGGGGATGTGACAACTAGACTGCCCTAAATATGTCAACCAACAGTTTAGGCAGGTGTCCAAAGGGCATCTTCGAAAACATCCCATAATATTCCCGTAGGTGTCCAAGGACAGAAGTGTCAAAAATGACATCTCCCCTTTCCAAACCATACCTAATCATCCTCAAACATAAATCCATCATATCACATATATGGTAACTTCTTATATGGAAAGAAATCAATAACAACATCCAACTTGTATATAATTGGTAAGTAAATCATACATGAACTAATTAGCATAACAAGTAATGCTACCATATCAAAGTAGTTGCATCAGTATTCAGCCAATATGAGAATCTATTTATAGAAGTAATCAAAGAGATTTAAATATGAAAACTAAATCATGTAATCCATGTGATTAAGGAAATAACTATCCTTACCTTAATTACTTCGCAAAGGATCTTGGAGATCAAGTAAGACCTTGTCTAAACTTGGAAAGAAAGTCCTAAACAAGTATATATAACATATTAGGAAAGATACCTAGAAGGAAAGAAATCAAATCATCCAAATAGACCAAACATGAGGTTGCTGTCCTCATTGGTCGATTGATTGGTCTACTGCCTCAGTCGACCAAGCAGTCGACCAAGCAAGGCAGTGACCTACAAAATTAGAGATTTTTGAATACAAAACCGAATTTGGTGGTTCAAAAGGGTACCAAACAAGAGGGAATATGCAAGGATAGTGTATTGGTATATAGAGGAATTCAAAACTCCAATAACATCAAGTCTTCAAGTTACAATTTAGGAAACAAAAACTTCCCATAATTAGATCAATCATGGTTCTTGAAGAATTCATAACAAAATCATGGACGAGAAACTATAGGATGATGAATCACTAATCCGATAAAGAATTCATGAAAAGCATGCATAGATCTTCTAAAAAAAAATAGATCTAAGACTGAAGAACATCAATCTAAATAAGGAAAGAGAATAGATACATGTTTTCCTTCAAAAGCGAGTGATGATCTTGATGAAGATCATCCACCAAGCTTTAGATCCTTAGGAAAAGAAAGGGAATGAGTAGAGTGATGGTTGCAACAGAGATGCAACATCATCTCTACTGTCCTCAAACAGAAAAGGAAAGCAAAGTAATGGAGAATCAAAGACGAAACATAGAAGAGGATGATCACATACCTTTTTGTGTAAATGCAAGAGATTTGACGAAGATCCGTCAAGAAAATCACCAAGGATGTAGAGGAGATGACTTGAGGAGGGCTCTGGTTCATTCCAAGGAGTTTGGAGGCACAAAAGATGAGTTAGACTCAAAGTTGGGCTTAAATAGAGAAGCCAAGACCTAATTCAGCAAAACAGGGTCCTTTGGTCGAGTGGTCCAGTCGACCAAGCAAGACAGCAAGTCCAAAACATGGAATTGAAAGCTCAGATTAAATCCAAACATGAAGGGGTTTTGCACACACACCAAGTGGCTTACCTAGTGTGTAGAAATGCCTTCGAACCAGGTCAGAGATTACTCTAAGTCCATCAACTAATTCCTTCTTCATCAGGGTGCAGTTTCCATAAATGGAACACTATCATCAACATTCATGGATTCTAAGCCAAACACTAAGTCTTCCACTGGGATGGCCCATAGCTGACTTCTTGCCTTACTTCGGGTTGTCGGACCTACAAACAATAGGGTTTCCGGGTCAAGTATAGGGCTGGATTTCACAATCACTATCACATCATCATGTGGAGCACATACACCTTTTTCATCTTCCTCGTTGAACAGAATGGTTTCCTCTAGATTCGGTCTTTTTCTTTTCTTTACAACCTCTCCTGATCCTACCAACTTTGATTTTGCCTTTAGCCTTCTAAGGGATTCAAGTTATGATCCACCAAATATTGTGAGGATTGGGGACCGACTAGACCCTGCAATCTCTTTCCCTTTCTTGGAATTGGAAGCTTCAGGCCTATGGTCTCTGCTTCCTGAGCGCTCTCTTCTTTTTTCACCAGTTGTTCTTCTTTCTCGATCACTTCTCTACGCTTTACTTAATTTGCTAGATGCCCTTGGGATATCAACCTTTCAATATCCTCCTTTAGGTGCCTGTACTTATTGGTATAATGCCGATAATCTTTATGGAATTGACAATATTTGTTCATGTTCCTTTCTTCAAGCTTAGATGCCATCTTGGGTGGTCATCTCAAGATATCTTGATCCTTGATTTGCATTAGAATCTTCTAACGCCATGCATTCAATGGAGTGTACTCAACGAGATTGGGTGAACGTTGTCTCCATCCTAGGCATCCTTTGTTTCCACGATCATTGTTTTGTGCTTTGAGCCTGGGCCTTTTTCAAAAGCTTTATGCTCCTTATTTGTTGTCTTTGCCTCCCCTTGCCAAGCGTTTAGGATTTCTATAACTTCTGCTTGCTTTTGGCATCTTTGAACAAGCTCGGCATATGTGGCCAGCATGTCTTGCAACAACAACTCTAACAGTCATTTGTCGGAAAGACCAGTAAAGAGGGTCGTTTTGGCCACCTGCTCATCAAGATTCTCGATCTCCATGGTTGCTTTATTGAATCTCTGCAGGTAGTCCCGAATAAACTCCTTCTTTGCTTGTTTGAAGGTGAATAGAGTCTCCTTGATTTTCTTAGTCTGTATTCCACTTTAGAACCGACCAATAAATTTCTGAGAGCTCATTGAAATCAGCTATCTTTCCCAATGGCAAGTTTGGGAAACACTTCTAAGCTGCTCCCATTAGTGAGGACCTAAACACCGTGCAAAAGATCTCGTCCGAGTTTCCAGCAACTACCATTGTTTGTTAGTAGTAACTTATATGGGCCATTGGATCCCCACATCCATCGAACAAAGAGAAGGTCGGGAGCCTAAAATTAAGGGAATTCATACCTGGCTATGGCATCAACAAAAGGGGTCTTCTTGATGATCGAGTGTATACCATCTGACTTCTTGCCCTTCATAAGCTGTCCCAATTTTTTATTTAAATCTTGCCAATTTCCGATATATTTGAATTGCTCTGGTGTTTGGGATCTGAAGGCTATCTCTATTCGATCATTGAGATGTTGTTGAGTACATTCATACTCCTCTATCGATCTTGGTTAAAGTCCCCATTCAGCCTCCTTGCGACTGATCCTGTACCTTTGGATTGTCTCTCCTTCGTAGCTCACCTATCCTTCTTATTCTCAACCGTTCACATTCTTCCTTCTGCATCCTTTGGTTCCTTTCCAATGGTTGACGGAAGTTCTAATCCTCGATTAGATTCCTCTCCCTTCGTGGAGAATGTCCTCTTACTGGGGAATTTCTCCTTTTAGTCCTTCAGGCTTGCCTTCTCATCTCCTCATTGTGAAACCAGCCCTAAGCTTGACCCAGAAACCCTATTGTTTGTAGGTCTGACAACCCGAAGTAAGGCAAGAAGTTAGCTTTGGGCCATTTCTGTAGAAGACTTGGTGGCTGGATTGAAATCCATGAGTGTTGATGTCAGTGTTCCATTTGTGGAAACTGCATCCTATTGAAGATCAGATTAGTTGATGGACTTGGAGTGCTCTTTGTATTGGTTCGAAGGAATTTCTACCTACTAGGTAAGTCACTTTAGGTGTGTGCAAAACCCCGTTATGTTTGGACTTGATCTGAGCCTTCAAATCCACTGTTTGAACTTGCTGTCTTGATTGGTCGACTATTTGGTCGACTGGACCAGTCGACCAATCAATCGACCAATTGGTTGTGTTTTTGCTAATTAGGTCATGGCTACTCTATTTAAGTCTAATCTCGGGATTACTCCGCCTCATCTGCCTCCTAAGCCTCTGGAACGAGTTAGAACTCCATTCTAATCAATTCCCTTGCATCCTTGGTTGATATCTCGCAAGAACTCAAGTAATTTCCTTCCTCCTGCAACAAAGGTATGTCTACGCTCTATTTTCTTTTACATCTCTGAATTTCTTTTCTTTAATATTGTTCTTGATTGAGATCAGGAAGGAGATGCTGCATTCTTGCAACCATCTATTCCATGATCTCATTCTATTCTTTGAGATCTATGATCATCGTAAAGATCTCAACCCTAGCCGAATTAATTCTTGAAACCCTAACCCTTGTATGATCTTTCTGAAAACCTTTGGTAATCTCCCATGCGAGGGAAACTTCATGGGTAATATTTATGTTAATCTAAATTTGATCTTTCTACGATTTTCTTGTTATAATTGACCAAACAAATTATTCCCTTTCATCCTGTGATCACAACCTTTTCATGAGAGCCATAAAGGTTGAAACCCTAGTTTCTTGGGTTGAATCAAGAACCCATATTTTGACCATGACTTGATGATTTTATCTTCCCATATGATTTTAATACATCCTAGGAAGTTCCCCTTCAAATTTTTTATCAATCCGACTTCAAATGAAGAAGTTATGACCAATCTAAATTCTGCAATTTCGTACTGACTCGATTGGTCGACTGCTTGGTCGACTGGGTCAGTAGACCAAGGCACTCGACCAAAGGAGTCAGTAGCTTCATTTTTCGCCCGATTTGATTTGTTTGCTCTATGATCTTTTAGGTATCTTTCCTAATGTTGTATCTATGCTTGTTAAGGGTTTATTTGCTAAGTTTGGTGTCTCTCTCTTTGATCTTTGGATTATCTTCGGCGATAATCAAGGTAAGGACAGTTATTCCTTAATTACATAGATCGCATACTCTCTGGTTTCTACCTTATGAAACTATGAGTTTGTTTACTGTTCTTATATTTTATACTTCTGATGTACTACTGCAACTACAGTAGCACTTCACTTATGTTTTCTTTTTATTATTTAAGCTTATATGAATTGCTTATTACTATATTGTTTAACGATTAGCTTATGCTTTTACATTCTCTTTTATATGATGAATTGTTGGTTGTGTATGAAATGATTGATTTGAGAATGTGTTTGACTAGGTATGGTTTGGGATTGAGAGGTGTCCTTTTGACACTTCTATCCTTGGACATTATTGGAAATAGTATGGGATGTTTCCGGGGTTGCCCATTGACGCTTTCCTGAATCATTGGTTGTCAAACTTAGGGCTATCTAGCAGTGTTTGGCTAGGATGTCCCTGTTATATCAAACCCAAATGGGAAGGGTATTGAGACCGAACGACCCGTGGTAGCAATGTGATTTATGGGCGCTCAAGACCGGTAACCAACCCATGAGAGGACGAGAATCATATTTTGGGCCATTTATTTTTGGTGTTTTGTTTGTTTTTGGGGAAAAACCCCCCCCCCCCCGACCCCGGCCCCCCCTTTTTTTTTTGGGGGGGGGCGGCCCGAGAAGTAGGAGGCCGCTTTGGGCCCCCCCCGGTGGAGGACTTGGTGTCTGGCTTTGAATCCATGAAAGTTGATGATGAAGTTCTATTTATGAAAACTGAATCTTGATGAAGATCGGATTAGTTGATGGACTTGGAGTGCTCTCTATCTTGGTTTGAAGGCATTTCTACCTATTAGGTAAGTCACTTGACATGTGTGCAAAACCCCTTTAGGATTGGATTTGATCTAGGTCTTCAATTCCCTGTTTTGGAATTGCTGTCAGCATTGGTCGACTGGACCAGTCGACCAATCCACTCGACCAATGAGTGCTGTCTTTGGCAATTAGGTTTTGCTTGCTCTATTTAAGTCCAATCTCGAGTCTACTTCGTATTTGCTGCCTCCAAACTCTTTGGAACGAACCAAAGACCTCTGCAAGTCATCTCCCTTGCATCCTTGGTGATTTTCTTGACGGATCTTCGTCAAAACTCTTCCTTTTCATCAAAAGGTATGTCTACACTCTCTTCTTCTCCTCTATCTCTTATTTTCTTTCCTTTTTGAGTTGAGACAGAGAAGAGATGCTGCATTCTCTCGTTGCAAACATCTCTCGACTTGTCTCTCATGATCATCCTAAGGATTAAAGGCTAGAACAATGATCTTAACCATGATCATTGCAAGCTTTTGAAGAAATCATGATCAAACCATGATCTAATCTTTGTTAAACTTCTGATTTGAATTCCGATCTCCTTGGATCTTCTTTATTGATCATGTTAGTAGTCAATTGCTGTGTTTTCTTTTCATGATCCATGATCTATCAATCTCTAGTTGTTCTCTTCTACCATACTATGTGTTCTTCATGAATCATGATAGTTACATATATGGTAGGTTTTGTTTCCTTATTTAGATTTATGCTTTTAAGCCTATTTCCTTGAAGATCTAAGTATGCTTTTCATGATACCTTTACCTGAAGCAATGATCCCTTCTCCTATTGTTCTTGTCTTTGATTTCTATTTTGAATTCATCAAGATCCATGGTTGATCTAATTATGGTAACTTTTTGTTTCCTAATTTGGATCTTGATGGCTTGATTTGATTAGTGTTTTGAGGTCCCCTATATGTTAGAATACTACTGATGTAGTTTACCCCTTGATTAGTACCCTTTTGAACCACCAAATTCGGATTTCATATCTTAAAACTCTGTTTTTTTTAGGCTTATCGTCGCATTGGTCGATCGATTGGTCGATCGGACCAGTCGACCAATCCACTCGACCAATGAGTACAGCAACTCAAGAATTGGTCTGTGTTGAATGTTTTGGTATCTTTTCTGTTAGGGATCTTTCCTAATATGTTGTATACACTTGTTTAGGACCTTCTTCTCAAGTTTGCCAAGATCTTACTTGATTTCATAGGATTCCTTTGCGAGTTATAAAAGGTAAGGATGGTTATTTCCTTAATTACATAGATAGCATGAATCTAGTTTCTATATTTGAATATCATTGATATGTTTCCTTAATTAGATTCTTACAACGATATACTACTGTTGCATAACCTTGATTACAGTAGCATTGCTTAAATTGATTCATGTATGATTTACTTACCAATTATATACAAAGTGATTGTAATTATTGATTTCTTCCATATATGAAGTTACCATATATGTGATGATCTGAATTGATGCATGTGTATGCATAAGTATGGTTTGGAAAGGAGAGGTGTCCTTTTGACACTTCTGTCCTTGGACTACTACGAGAGTATTATGGGATGTTTCCGGAGATGCCCTATGGACACCTTCCTAAACTGTTGGATGACATATCTAGGATTGTCTAGTAGTGTTTGGCTAGGATGTCCTGTTATGTCAGACCCTAATCGGAGGGGTATTGAGACCGAACGACCCGTGGTAGCAATGGGGATCCATGGGCGCTCAAGACCGGTAACCAACCCGTGAGAGGACAGGAATCACATTGTGGGGGCCATTTATTGGTAGGGTTGCATATGGTTAGACTTGGGCTCACGGGCGCTCAAGACCGGTAACCAACCTGTGAGAGGACGTGAGAGCTTCCCGTTTACCATATGTGGATGATCAATAGGGTTGATGAGTCCGTAGTCAGGGACTATGAGGACTCTAGTGTGAAGGATACCGGAAAGGATCGTCAGGGACGAGGAATGGACGTATTTGGATTTGACTTGATGTAACTAAGTAGAAGACTTGCATTTGGCTAGGTTTTACCCTGACATGCGCCAGTACTTAGACCAATGGTGATGTGAGAGAGTGGTGACTTAACCCCCAGCCATGGAATGTCCCGAGGGATGCCGGACCCATTACCAACCGATGATGAGTGATTGAGACCTTCCTAAAGAAGTACGGTGCTATGACTTAAAGCATGTCCGCCAATAGAGACCAGCATACATAGAGTTAGATTCATTCATTCATTGCTTGTCTCATATCATATTGCATTATGTTTGTTCAAATCCTCGCCATTTATGTTATTATGGATTTAATCGCCTTATCGAGTTTCTTTGAAACTCATTCCTTTATTGTACAATGTTTGTTAGACTATTCTGCAGGTATTGAATATTATGACGGTCCCTATGAAGAAGCGCAAGGCGAAGAGGCATATCTCTAGGAAGGTGATTGCGGTTACCACAGTTACACTGAAGATCCCGCGAGTGGTTATGCTCCGTACGATGCTTAGTCCGACCATTGAGTGGAAGCGTCCTTGTGCCATTTATGAGATTTACACTTATAAGGATGTTGTCTATAAAGTGGAGAACAATTTAGTTACCCATTGTACTTGCTACTGGGATTAGATTTTGTCTAGTTTATTCTCTTTTGGAGCTACTTTTCCGCTGGTTGTAGAGTGGGATTTTTGCCTCACTTTACTTATCTGTTTGACACTCTAATTATATCTAGTATTCTGATTTATATATGATTCATTCTTTCCTTATTGGATCTATGGTTTATCTTCCGCACTTTTATTATGATTGTTCATGATTATGTTATTGTTTATGTGGGAGGTTGATTACTCGATACCCGATCTTCGGGCTGTGGATCACACTCTCGGGTATGCCGGATAGGGTACCGGGCTGGGAGGATGTGACAGATTGGTATCGAGCCCAAGGTTCGAGGAGATCCTAACCACAAAAGACAATAATCGAACATTCTCGAGTCATTGATCTGAAATGACTCTTCTACTCTTAGAAGTGAATAATAGAACACTGAATTAGAAACTTAACCTTTGAGGCATAACAGAACATTTCCGAATAACATACCATAATTATACTTGAACAAATGTCACTAATGCAAGGAAAAGAAAGGTGCATAATATACAATAATTAAGTGAAACAAAATGAACTTCATTAATTTCAAAAGTTTTTACAACGATTACATCCGAAATGCATAAATGGAAATCCTAGGGTACAGTCTATCTAGGTGATCTTCTCCGATCTCTCGTATGCTCCGAACTCCTCCGCTAGCCGAGTCACCCGATGCTCTATCCTATCCCGTCGTGACTCCATCCTCTCATACATCTGCTCTTGTCCGACCTCCATCCTCTCTAGCATGGAAGTCATTGATCTCATCTCGTGCCCCAAGATCCGAAGTCTCCGGAACCGCATGTGAAGGGCCACCCGCCTCGAAGTGTGATGAAGGAAACTCGTGATGCACCGGCTCAGCCTCGTGCATATCTCGCATCATCTCCGGCCCGATCATCACTATCAGACCGATATCCTCTCCTCCATCCTCCGACCCCCGATCCTCATCCTCCGACTCCTTATCATCCTCACCCTCCGGACCAGGAGATCTCTCTCGACTCGCTGCAGTCTCATCCGACGAATGGTCCGAGTCCCAATAGAGTATCCCCGTGAACCAGTGTCCACCGGTGTATCCTCGAAGCTCACCCCGAAATGCCCGAAGATCAAGGTCGGTAGCCTCCCATAGCAAAGGTTCCGCATGCTAGGCCGCAGAACTAAGTCCACACATGACCTGCCGAATGATGTAAGAGAGATCGATCTCGAAGCCCATGTAGATGCGGTAGATGACTAAGGCCTCCATCACCGTGACCCGATGGTGATGACCGGCTTTCGGCATAATGTTTCGGCCGACTATGCGACCGATAATCCGTGCAGAAATCCGTCATCCGTCCGCTGGTCCACGGAGTGAAGCATCGACGGCTATCCCATAGCGTAGAGCATATCTCGCGAAGCTCGTACGGCATCGGATGGTCGTCCAGATCCGCTCCCGCAGTATCCACACACACCGCCGTGGATAGTAAGGAACCCGCAAGATCTCAGCCAGTGCCCGGTGGAGAAGCGAATCCGAGTTCGGGAAGACCCCGCTCCTTAGGACAAGTCTAAGTGGATGTCCTTGGCCTCGAGCCTCCTCTTGTAGGTAAGGTTGCTTGAAGAACAACCTCACTAGTTCCCGGTATACCGGCAGATCCTCGGTGAAGAGATGAGTCCACCGCAATGTGTCGAATCTCTGCCGAATCCTAAAGGCTCGAGCTGGCGTAAGTGAAGTAGACGTCCCATCTCGATATTGCGATGGACGAAGTAGGCCTCGTACAGGAACTCGGCCCGAGGTGTGTCAAACATGTCCGGTCTCCTAACCTCCCGTCTAGGCTCGAAGGAACCCGACCTCTGCCCCTAAGAGCACCTACAATGCGACCACGACCTCTACCTCGTCCTCGCCCTCCCCTCTGCATAGTGTGTATCTATGAAAGAAACAAGAGACAATTCCAGTTAGTGCTACCTTAAGATTTGAGCCAAAAGGGTATTTTCGTAATTTTTCGGAAAATTTCAAATTTGGGGGAAATTTGATTTGAACATACTAGCATGTGCACAATACTTGGAATTTCATGTCTATGAAGTTTGTTTGATGAAAATCGATCGAAAACTTGGATTAAAGCGAAAAATTCAGCAAGAAGGAAATTTGGGGATTTCGCAATTTAGGTCTAAATTGGATTTTTGAAAAGTTGAAATTGGTTAAATCAAAATGTATGGACCTATCTACAATGTCATCTTGAGCATGTAGCATTTGATCTCGTGCGAAAATTTCAAGCGGTTTGAGAGAAAACGAAATTTTTCTAAAGATAACGATTTCGGTATGAAAATGTTGCGAGATGAACACCAATATGTTAAAACTTGTTGTCTATGCATGGCATTGTGTTTAAAACCTAGGGAATATGTTTCTAAGCATTCCTAAGCATGATTTCTAGCATTGGATACAAGCAAAGCATGGTTTTGTTTGAAATGCAAGCATGAGAAGATGAAAATGGAAGAAAGAATGAGAGATTTACCTTGTTTGTGATGATTGTGTGTTGTTGTGTTGTTGTTGAAGCACCAAAACACCTCAAGAACACTTGTGAGAACCTTTGGAGACTTTCCCTAGAGCTCTCTCACCTTTGGAAGAAGTTAGAATGAGGTTGGAATGTGGAAATGAGGCTTATAATGCGAATTTTCGCATTCTGTCTGCATTGGTCGACTCATTGGTCGACCGGGTCACCGACCAATCACTCGACCAATGGTCACAGAGACCTCTTTTGCTGTTGAATTTTTGGAAAATGTGATTTTTGCCTTATGGATTATTGTTTGATGACTATATGGATATATTTGAGCATGATTTAAGATTTCCAATCATTTGGTCAAGTGGATTTTTGATGATTTTAAGTAAAGAGTGGAAGCAAGTTGTTGATGATGTTCTTGGATATCTTGCTTATGATTTGGAAACCAAGGTGATACACTAGGTGGGAAAAGTTAAAGAAGAGAAGGGAGTTTCACCTTGGGGAGCTCCGGTCTTGTTTGTCAAGAAGAAAGACGGTAGTATGCGCTTGTGCATCGACTACCGTGAGTTGAATAAGTTGACTATCAAGAATAGATATCCGCTGCCCATAATTGATGATCTCTTCGATCAGTTGAAGGGTGCAGTTGTGTTCTCAAAGATTGACTTAAGGTCCGGATATCACCAATTGAAAGTGAAGTCTAGTGATATCTTCAAGACAGCTTTCCGAACGCGGTATGGTCACTACGAGTTTAGAGTCATGCCCTTCGGATTGACCAATGCTCCTGCGGTGTTCATGGACCTCATGAACCGAGTATTTCACGATGTGCTTGATAAGTTTGTGATTGTTTTCATTGATGACATCTTGATCTATTCGAAGAGCGAAGAAGAGCATGCGAGTCATCTAAGCTTCACTTTGCAAAGGTTGCGAGAAAAGAAGTTGTTCGCTAAGTTTAGCAAGTGTGATTTCTGGCTTAAGAGAGTGGTATTCCTTGGTCATGTAGTTTCAGCCGAAGGTCTTCATGTCGATCTTGAAAAGGTTCAAGCTGTGGCTGATTGGGAAAGACCGAAGTCAGTAACGGAAATAAGAAGTTTTCTTGGATTGGCGGGTTACTACAGAAGGTTTATTGAGAACTTTTCTCGGTTGGCTGCTCCTATGACTAAGTTGACCAGGAAAGAAGAAAAGTTTGTTTGGTCCGACGCTTGTAGAAGAATTTCCAAGAGTTGAAAGATAGATTGACAAGTGCCCCGGTTTTGACTATACCCGATAGTTCCGGTGGTATGACAGTTTATACCGATGCGTCAAAGATTGGATTGGGTTGCGTACTGATGCAACATGGCAAGGTCGTAGCCTATGCTTCTCGGCAATTGAAAGATTATGAGCGGAATTACCCCACTCACGATCTAGAACTTGCCGCTGTTGTCTTTGCTTTGAAAATTTGGAGACATTACCTCTACGGTGAGAAGATTGCCATTTTCACGGATCATAAGAGTTTGAAATAATTCTTTACCCAAAAAGAGTTGAACATGAGACAAAGGAGATGGTTGGAACTAGTCTCCGATTATGATTGTGATATTCAGTATCACCCTGGGAAAGCAAACGTTGTTGCTGATGCTCTTAGTAGGAAGAACCAGAAGAAGACTTTGGATTTGAATGCTTTGAGTTTACCATTGTGGTCTTCTATTGAGAGTTTTGATTTGGAAATTGTCCCTGAGAATTCTGATTTTATTCTTTCTGCCATGACGGCAAGATCTGGTCTTAGAGATAAGATTGTTGCTCTGCAGAGTTCCGATCAAGAGCTTTTGATCAAAGTTGAGAAGATTTCTTCGAATCCTAAGTCGGACCCCGACTTTGGTATATCCATGGATGGTGCTTTGTTGTTTAGAGGAAGACTGTGTGTGCCTGCAAACGAAGAAATTAAGAAAGAAATATTGAAGGAAGCACACCAGTCAATCTTTACTATACACCCGGGAAGCACCAAGATGTACAAGGACTTGAAGGAACATTTTTGGTGGATTGGTCTGAAGGCTGATGTTGATGATTTTGTTGCCAAGTGTGAGACTTGCCAACGTGTGAAAGCCGTTCGACAACCTCCATCTGGATTACTTCAACCTCTTCCTATTCCTAGTTGGAAGTGGGAGGATATCTCCATGGACTTTGTGACTAGCTTGCCTCGGACAAGTAAAGGCAATGACACTGTGTGGGTGATTGTTGATAGGTTGACCAAATCAGCCCACTTCATTCCTATGAAGATCACTCATACTCTGGATAAGCTAGCAAGGCTTTACGTGGATAATGTGGTTCGTCTGCATGGTGTGCCATTGAGTATTGTTTCGGATCGTGATCCTAGGTTCACCTCAAGGTTTTGGAATAGTTTGCAGAAGGCCTTGGGAACCCAATTGAACTTGAGTACAGCTCATCATCCACAGTTTGATGGACAATCTAAGCGGACAATTCAGACATTGGAAGACATGCTCAGATCTTGTGTGGTGGATATGGGTGGTAATTGGGATGAACACCTAGCTTTGGTTGAGTTTGCCTATAACAACAGTTATCAAGCAACAATAGGCATGGCTCCATTCAAGGCTTTGTATGGTAGTACTTGTAGGACACCTTTGTACTGGACTGAGACAGGTGAAAGAAAAGTCTTAGGTCCTGAAATGATTGAAGCTACGAGTGCTATGGTAGATATGATAAGAGAAAGGATTAAGTCTGCCTAGTCAAAACAGAAATCTTATGCCGATAAGAGAAGGACCGATTTGGAATTTCAAGTTGGAGAGAAAGTATTTCTGAAAGTTTCACCAATGAAGGGTGTGATGAGATTCAATGTTAAGGGAAAGCTTAGCCCTCGTTACATTGGACCTTTCGAGATTTTGGAAAAGGTTGGACCTGTTGCGTATCGATTAGCATTACCTCCGCCTCTTGCTGGTGTTCACAATGTGTTTCATATTTCGATGCTCCGAAAATACATAGAGAATCCGGAACACATTTTGCAGCAAGCACCCGAAGGACTTAGTGCTGATTTGACCTACGATGAAGAACCGGCCGAAATCTTGGATAGGAAGGACAAGCAGCTGAGGAATCGCACCATCCCTTTGGTGAAGATTCGGTGGAAGAACCATACCCCTGATGAAGCTTCTTGGGAGAAGGAAGAAGACATGAAGGAGAAGTTTCCTTACCTCTTTGGAAGCACAGGTACGCTTTCAATTTCGAGGAAGAAATTTCTTTAAGGGGGGGAGAATGTAAAACCCAGCCCTAACCTTGACCCGGAAACCTTGTTATTTGTAGGTCCGATGACCCGAAGTAAAGTAAGAAGTCAGCTTTGGGCCATCCCAAAGGGAGGACTTGGTGTCCGGCTTTGAATCCATGAAAGTTGATGATGAAGTTCTATTTATGGAAACTGAATCTTGATGAAGATCGGATTAGTTGATGGACTTGGAGTGCTCTCTATCTTGGTTTGAAGGCATTTCTACCTATTAGGTAAGTCACTTGACATGTGTGCAAAACCCCTTTAGGAATGGATTTGATTTAGGTCTTCAATTCCCTCGTTTTGGAATTCTTTGTCGAGCATTGGTCGACCGATTGGTCGACTGGACCAGTCGACCAATCCACTCGACCAATGAGTGTTGTCTTTGGCAATTAGGTTTTGCTTGCTCTATTTAAGTCCAATCTCGAGTCTACTTCGTATTTGCTGCCTCCAAACTCTTTGGAACGAACCAAAGACCTCTGCAAGTCATCTCCCTTGCATCCTTGGTGATTTTCTTGACGGATCTTCGTCAAAACTCTTCCTTTTCATCAAAAGGTATGTCTACACTCTCTTCTTCTCCTCTATCTCTTATTTTCTTTCCTTTTTGAGTTGAGACAGTAGAGGAGATGTTGCATTCTCTGTTGCAAACATCTCTGGACTTGTCTCTCATGATCATCCTAAGGATTAAAGGCTAGAACAATGATCTTAACCATGATCATTGCAAGCTTTTGAAGGAATCATGATCAAACCATGATCTAATCTTTGTTAAACTTCTGATTTGAATTCTGATCTCCTTGGATCTTCTATATTGATCATGTTAGTAGTTAATTGCTGTGTTTTCTTTTCATGATCCATGATCTATCAATCTCTAGTTGTTCTCTTCTACCATACTATGTGTTCTTCATGAATCATGATAGTTACATATATGGTAGGTTTTGTTTCCTTATTTAGATTTATGCTTTTAAGCCTATTTCCTTGAAGATCTAAGTATGCTTTTCATGATACCTTTACCTGAAGCAATGATCCCTTCTCCTATTGTTCTTGTCTTTGATTTCTATTTTGAATTCATCAAGATCCATGGTTGATCTAATTATGGTAACTTTTTGTTTCCTAATTTGGATCTTGATGGCTTGATTTGATTAGTGTTTTGAGGTCCCCTATATGTTAGAATACTACTGATGTAGTTTACCCCTTGATTAGTACCCTTTTGAACCACCAAATTCGGATTTCATATCTTAAGACTCTGTTTTTTTTAGGCTACTGTCTGCATTGGTCGACAGATTGGTCGACTGGACCAGTTGACCAATCCACTCGACCAATGAGTACAAAGAACTCCAGAATTGGTCTGTGTTGAATGTTTTGGTATCTTTTCTGTTAGGGATCTTTCCTAATATGTTGTATACACTTGTTTAGGACCTTCTTCTCAAGTTTGCCAAGATCTTACTTGATTTCTTAGGATTCCTTTGCGAGTTATAAAAGGTAAGGATGGTTATTTCCTTAATTACATAGATAGCATGAATCTAGTTTCTATATTTGAATATCATTGATATGTTTCCTTAATTAGATTCTTACAACGATATACTACTGTTGCATAACCTTGATTACAGTAGCATTGCTTAAATTGATTTATGTATGATTTACTTACCAATTATATACAAAGTGATTGTAATTATTGATTTCTTTCCATATATGAAGTTACCATATATGTGATGATCTGAATTGATGCATGTGTATGCTTAAGTATGGTTTGGAAAGGAGAGGTGTCCTTTTGACACTTCTGTCCTTGGACTACTACGGGAATATTATGGGATGTTTCCGGAGATGCCCTATGGACACCTTCCTAAACTGTTGGATGATATATCTAGGATTGTCTAGTAGTGTTTGGCTAGGATGTCCTGTTATGTCAGACCCTAATCGGAGGGGTATTGAGACCGAACGACCCGTGGTAGCAATGGGGATCCATGGGCGCTCAAGACCGGTAACCAACCCGTGAGAGGACAGGAATCACATTGTGGGGGCCATTTATTGGTAGGGTTGCATATGGTTAGACTTGGGCTCACGGGCGCTCAAGACCGGTAACCAACCCGTGAGAGGACGTGAGAGCTTCCCGTTTACCATATGTGGATGATCAATAGGGTTGATGAGTCCGTAGTCAGGGACTATGAGGACTCTAGTGTGAAGGATACCGGAAAGGATCGTCGGGGACGAGGAATGGACGTATCTGGATCCGACTTGATGTAACTAAGTAGAAGACTTGCATTTGGCTAGGTTTTACCCTGACATGCGCCAGTACTTAGACCAATGGTGATGTGAGAGAGTGGTGACTTAACCCCCAGCCATGGAATGTCCCTAGGGATGCCGGACCCATTACCAACTGATGATGAGTGATTGAGACCTTCCTAAAGAAGTACGGTGCTATGACTTAAAGCATGTCTGCCAATAGAGACCAGCATACATAGAGTTAGATTCATTCATTCATTGCTTGTCTCATATCATATTGCATTATGTTTGTTCTGAAATCCTGCCATTTATGTTATTATGGATTTAACTGCCTTACTGAGTTTCTTTGAAACTCATTCCTTTATTGTACAATGTTTGTTAGACTATTCTGCAGGTATTGAATATTATGACGGTCCCTATGAAGAAGCGCAAGGCGAAGAGGCATATCTCCAGGAAGGTGATTGCGGTTACCACAATTACACTGAAGATCCTGCAAGTGGTTATGCTCCGTACGATGCTTAGCCCGACCATTGAGTGGAAGCGTCCTTGTGCCATTTATGAGATTTACACTTATAAGGATGTTGTCTATAAAGTGGAGAACAATTTAGTTACCCATTGTACTTGCTACTGGGATTAGATTTTGTCTGGTTTATTCTCTTTTGGAGCTACTTTTCCGCTGGTTGTAGAGTGGGATTTTTGCCTCACTTTACTTATCTGTTTTGACACTCTGATTATATCTAGTATTCTGATTTATATATGATTCATTCTTTCCTTATTGGATCTATGGTTTATCTTCTGCACTTTTATTATGATTGTTCATGATTATGTTATTGTTTATGTGGGAGGTTGATTACTCGATACCTGATCTTCGGGCTGTGGATCACACTCTCGGGTATGCCAGATAGGGTACCGGCTGGGAGGATGTGACAGCTAGACTTGGGCTCATGGGCGCTTAAGACCGGTAACCAACCCGTGAGAGGACATGAGAGCTTCCCGTTTACCATATGTGGATAACCAATAGGGTTGATGAGTCCGTAGTCCGAGACTATTAGGACTCTAGTGGAAAGGATACCGGAAAGGATTGCCCGGGGCGAAGAATGGAGGTATCTAGACGTATCTAGACCTGAGTTGATGTAACTGAGTAGATGAATTGCATTGGGCTAGGGTTTACCCTGACATGCGCCAGTACTTAGACCAAATGGTGATGTGAGAGAGAGGTGACTTAACCCCCAGCCATGGATTGTCCCGAGGGATGCCAGACCCACTACCAACAGAAGCCATACGCGTGATCTACCCAAAGAAGTATGGTGCTATGACTTAAAGCATATCTGCCAATAGAGACCAGCATACATAGAGTTTAGATGCATACATATATTATTTGTTTCATATTGCATTGCATCTTGTTATGTTCTGCCACATGTTATGGATTAACTACCTTATTGAGTTTCGAAGAAATTCATTCCTTTTTGTACAATCTCTTGTTAGACTATTCTACGGTTAACGACTACTATGAAGAACAGTACAATGAAGCGCAAGCCGAAGAAGCGTATTGCACGCAAGGTGTTGGCGACAATCAAGATTACTCTGATGATCCCTCAGGCGATCACATTTCATACTACGATTAGAGACAACGCGGAATTGGAACATCTCTGTTGGATTGATGAAGTCCACTATTTTGAAGATGTCATCTATAGGATAGAAGACTCTTAGTTTAGTTATCTTTCTTATTTTCTTTTGTTTCAGTTGTTATTCCTTTTAGACTTATACTACGTTTTACTGTATTTGTGGAGGGAGTTTCAGCCTCTCTCTACTTCTTTTGATATCTTCGGATATCTTGTATCATTTTCCGCACTCTGATTATATTGTTTATTCATTTCTTGATTTGAATCTTTGTTTATAATATTTAAACCTTGATTATTTCTTGTTTATGATTATGTTATTGTATATATGGGAGGATGATTTCCTCGATATTTGATCTTCGGGGCTGTGGATCACACTCCCGGGTATGCCAGTTAGGGTACCGGCTGGGGGGATGTGACACTCATGATCATGGAGATTCGGGTTACTTAGAGCTCCCAGATGCCTAGCCATCATTTGGTGCATAGCCTGCATCTCAAGAAACTGAATTTGCATTTGATTCATTTGTTTGCTTGATTCATCTACTCCTGAATGACTAGGATCATCTGGAACTCTCCGTTTGGATCATTCAAATGGGCTCCTCTAGCTACCTCCTCTTCCTCATGTTGTTCATCCTCACGAGTGTGATTCCCCTATGGGGGAGCAAGATTTCCACCCAAAGGAGGTTGATGAGTCTAATTTTGATGCCTCAATCGTGAATCTGGTGTCCACCATGGCTTTTCGAAGTATTTTGCATAGATAGTGCCAAATGATGTGTCAAAAAATTGATCAATCCCTTAGAGCATGTCTACAAAATAAGATTAGATGTGAGCCAACTCAACGGTCGGGAAGCCACCTCCGAAGGTTAAATCAATAATGGATCACCATAGAGCTTTGGTTAGTTGTAAGCTTGATTGAAAACGACAACGGAGGGAAACGATTCAGATACCTCTGATCCGTGTAATACTTTAGTTTATATAGGATTCACCTCTTATTCTCGATCGTTGAATTCATTCATAGCTCTCCTTTATGGCCGTCCGATAGTAGGATTTTTCCTTTTCCTCTGAGTTAGTTACAATTTCCATGTAAAGCACAATCGCCTATCCCAAATTTGACGTGAACACATCTCTTTCTATAACCGTTAGGTTTCTTCATGCTTACGCTTTCTCTTCATTTGGTTCTTGAACCGGTCCCAACCGGAATAACTGAACCAACCATGGTTCATCCAATTCATCGTTATTTTCACTTATCACTAGGTAGGTCTTGCTACCTCCTTTCACTCTCCTATCAATCCCATCGTTACTAATGGATTCAAAATCTACCTAGGATCCATTGAATTCAAGGCTAGAATTAGGGCGGACTGAACTATTAAATATGAAGATTGAATATGGTTTTCCCTCATCCAAGGAGAATTAATGAAGCTACATGCTGTCCCTTTTCTTCTCCTATCAAGTTCTATGGTTTTCAAAGGGTTCCAAGCCTAAAATTCATCAATTAAGCCTAGGGTTAGGTTGGGACTTCAACACCCTGAAGTATGGGTTGAGAATGATAACGAGAGACCTAATTATAAGACCATGATTAAGTTCTAAATTTTATAATTGTTAAAACCTGTTCATGAAACCCAAAGAACTCTACTAAAATTAACACGTGTCCTAACACCTATAACCTTTGTCTACGGTCTGAAACTCCAATTTGAAAAAGGTTGCACAAGGGGTCATACACCAAAAGAAGAAAAGTGGGGGGTTTTGTGCTAGAACTAAGGATTTTGCTCTGATGTGAGTTCGTAAATTCCGACGTTGTTGATGATTATATGATTAAATGCATAAGAAATGCTACTTTAGCCCTACATGCATTGGGACACATGGGGGTGGATGTAGATTGACTAGAATGATTGAGCTTAAACTTTTTTTTGGATATGAGGTTCATTCGGGCCAGCTTGCGCGCACCACGATTTACATCCTCAATTGAGCTTTTTTATACTAATGCCGCCGAGTGGGTGCGAACCCAAGACCTCCCCTAAGGAAGTTGGATCTTTAACCGCTTTAACATACCACCTTTGATTGAGCTTAAACTTGTTATACCTTGATCATTGAAAATTCAGTTTGATGTATTTTATCCATTAATGGTGGAATTGATTGGGTGAAGATCGAATTTCTCAAACCACGGTTGACTTACTTTATGATGGTGTCAATGTTGAGTGGAGATTGAATCCTTATAGTCTCATTGGATGTGAGCAGTGCATAATGGATCCCTTTAACCTACTAGTGGATGTGAGGAGTGAAGACTGAATCCCCAAAACCCCCTGTTGATTTACTTTATGCTGTCATGAGTAACGAGCAAGGATTGAACCCGGATAACTCCCGGTTGGTTGATTTACGTTATGATGTCATAAGATGATTGATGAAGAACGGACCCCAAAGGGGCTGGTTCCCAATAAATGTGTTTGTCATACTTAATAGACAGACATTATATTGTATACGTTACGATGGCGTATAAGTTGCAACTCCTTCATGCATTTGGTTTTTGTGTGGTCTAGTCACAAGCTTGGTGGATCTCACCTTGTGGTTGCTTCTCTTTTTAGATGATGGGACAAGATTAGTGGCCCCTATGGAGCAAGAGACCGAGGATCAGGAGTGGACCCAAGATTCAACATTGGGGGCGTAAAGGAGGGCAAACAATAATTACAAAAACTTTAGAAAGAAAACTGTACCGGTAATAATTCAAAATCTATATTAAATTCTTAGAAAAACAAGAACAAGTGAAAACTACAGAACACCTATCTAGTGTCAATTTCATAATGAAACTAGACGATCTTTGAGATCGCGAAAATCCGCAGTGATTGATTTAATTTACAACAAGCTTTTCAAAATTCAAATATACATACTCTTACTCAATGTTGTAGGTGTTAAGAGTGTAGAACTCTAGATATAATACAATTCTCCCATTCTATTGTATTCTAAATTCTAGGATAGAGTTTGTATTTCGTTGGATTCACATTTGATTTGGAGTGTTAAAAATACATGCTCTCTCACATCAACTACAATTATAAGAAAAATAGCAAGAACTTTCATAGTCTTACTCATACATATTCAGCATTTAAAATAAATAAATAAATAAAATCGAGAGAGAAAGGGAGAAAATAAACAGAAAAAAGAGAGAAATAAAAATACCTGATTGTGGTCCTCTGGAGAAGATTTAGCTAATCCAATCCAAGTTTTCTCTTAAGTCGCGTGTGAGGAAAGAGGAGAGAAGATGAGAGAATAAAGGGGGAAAATCCTCTGTTGTGCACATCTCCCTACTGCGCACAGTAGTGCAGCACCACAATTTGATATGTGGCTTATTCTTAATAAATGGTTAAGATTAGAAGGTTGGGTTTTAAGTAAAAGTGTCCCATCTTATGACCCCTTTTAACAAAAAAAATAACCCGTTTTTTGAACCCGGTTCTAAATATGGTTGCTGAGGATTTTTCTCCCATCGTGTTCTTGCCTTTTCAACGCCATCTTCTTCCCTCTCATTGCTGTTCTTCCATCCATCTTCTTTCTCTCTTAGTGCCGCCTGTCTTTCACTATAATATTTAACAAGCCTCCACAACCCCAACAATCATCCTAATCAACTGTGCTGCTTGTCTTTCACTATAATGCCGCTTCTTAATAATCTGATCAGAAAGCTCCCCACCAGCACAAAGTTCCATAACCAAATGCACAAACATAGAATCTTCATAAGCCCCTTTGATTCTCACCACATTAGAGTGCTCAGATAAGTGGTGCATTATTTTAATTGCTCGATATACATCTTCATAATCCTCTTTGCAAAGAAGCTTTCTCTTGGGTATAGATTTGCATGCATAGTGGTTACCTTTAGACTTCTCTATGCAGAGATATGTGGTACGAAACTGACCTTGCCCTAGCTTCTAACCAAGCTTGTAGAGTTCCCTGAGGTTCTGAGTCTTATATGGAAGAACTGAAATGGATTTTGAAGTTGAAGGCGATGAATGTTTCCTCATGGGTGGAGCCATGGTGATGATGCTCTGAATCGGAAGAAAAATTTCGATTATTGGGTCACTTTACCCTCTGTTATCGATATTTTCGACCAAAATCTTTGAACTAGAAAGTAGTCATTTGAACCGGTACTTGAGGTACACGGTTAGACCGGGAGGTTCAATGAGCGCTTCTCAGATAGGGTGCTTCTCAGAATTCACCTGCGGAAAACCTCAATGGCAAATGACACGATGATAAGGCACTCCTACCCCCATGAGACTTCTCGATAAGAATGAGAAGGAATTCCTCTTGACGTCTATTCCAGCATTTAATGCATAAGGGATTCTCAATATCCTGCTGCAGATAAGGAAGCTTTTGACCTACTCAAAGCCTTCCTCGAGCCCAGAACCAGCGACTCATTTGTCCCCTCAGCCGTGGGCCACTATCACGTCGTCATCATTAAAATGATATTGACCATTGATTCGTTGACAAGACCTCCTGACGGCAGGATCGCCTGGTCACCAAGCTTGTCTCTCAAGCCCCTCTACAAAGTCATCTCCGCCCTCCTCTGAATAAGATACACATCTAAGGGCCATAAAATGTCCATTGTGACACCCAGACCAAATCTAGCTCGAAGACCCGATCTGTTTTGGGTGAAGTCGGGTTTTGTTTAATGTTGACTTTGAAGTTTGACCGTGATTTCAGTTTTACTATCTTTTAAAATCTTAGGAAGCCATGTCAGACCTTTCCCTTAGAGTTGATCCAATGTCCCAAAATGAGGAAGATGTCTTTGTGGGCCATCTCAGTAGAAGATATGGTGTTTGACCCAAAACCCATGGATATTGATGATGGTGTTTCCTTATGGAAACCTTACTTGATTTGGTGTTGAACTATTTATTTGTGAAGAAGAACTTAGTTGATGGACCTAAAGCTTAGTTGGACCTGGTTTGAAGACTTCCCTCCATACTAGGTAAGTAGTATGATGTTTTGAAAGAAGCCCATCCAAAAATATTGAAGTTTAGCCCATTAAATCCCTATTTTTGAATAAGCTGTCCGAGCAGTGGCATTTTGGTAAATATCTGTTTTGAAGATTTTCAAAAGCTTTATTTCCTTTAATTTCGTGGTAAACTATTCCCACCATGTTTCTAAACCTCTTGATAGCATGGGATCGACCTTTGAACTTCCTGTTGGGCAACCAATCAACCAACAGGGTCAGTTTGGTCAGTTTGGTGAAACCCTAGTAATTCTTGGACTCTTTGTGCTTTTTAAAAAGGGGGGAACTCTATGTTTTTCACTCCCACTATGTTTCTAAGCCTTGGAGAACGTGGGAGGACTCTCCTTCGAAGCCAAGGAAGATCCTCAAGTATCTGTTCAGGTTTCTTCAGCGGTTTCTCTTCTAAAAGGTTGGTATTCAATTCGCTTCTTCTTCAATTCATTCTTTCTTCTCTACTTCTGATTTTCTGATCATGAGAAGGGTATTACACTACTGTAATGACCTCTTCTTTAATTCTTTTAGCCCTAGAGTGAATCCCCCAATTCACTCTATGATCTTGAAGCCATATGGCGATGATTCTTGAATTTGATTCCACCAAAGCTCTTAATGATACTTTCCCTAATTTTCTACCTATCTTTATTATTGTGGGGAAGGTCTCATATTATTACCATGACCTTCCCTTGTGTCCTCATGATTGAGGAGTTGATCCCTAATATTCCTTAGACCATTGAAAACCAGAAGGGAGAGATTTTGAGGGGAAATTCTTGGGTAACTCTCATGAGAGGGTAACCAATTGGCAACCCTTTTATTTTCTGTTAATTCATTGGACTCTCCCCAAAACCTTTCTTGATTGTAAATTCCTTGCTCTAAGGGTGAATCTTTATTCTCCCTAGTCTTTTCGTGGGATACACGGATTCTTGTTAATAAATCCTTAATTGTATGATTTGAATTTCTTTCCTTTCACTTTAATTGTGAACCTTATTTTTTCTCTCATTGGTAGACCCTTCCTAATTCCATTCTTTATTTTGAAATACTAATGAGATATTCCTTTATCTATCTTGGGTTGTTTTTGTGAATTAATTATGGGTAACTCTCATGAGAGGTAACCAACTCTTATGAGAGGTAACCATATATGAAACCCTATTGTTCTTTTATTTGTTGGAAACTTCCCAACACCTTTTCAGATTGTGCATTCTTTGTTTCTCTTTCCCTTGGGAGAATCTTGACTCTTTGTTTCTCTTTCCTTTGGGGATATTTGTGTTAACCTAAACTTGATCACTATATTTTCTTCATGATCCATGTTTAACCTAATTAGGATTTCTAATTATTCTTTCTTCGTTCTTGTTCTTGTTTGAGATCAGGAAAAAGATGATGCATCCTTGCAACCATCTATTCCATGATCTCATTCTATTCTTTGAGATATATGATCATCATCATGATCTTAACCCTAGCTAATAGATTCTTGAAACCTTAACCCTAACCCTTGAATGATCTTTCTGGAAACCTCTTGTAACCTTCCATATGAGGGAAACCTCATGGGTAATGTTTCTATTAACCTAAACTAGATTTCCTATGATTTCTTGTTATTTTCTTGATAACAATCATTCCCTCTCTTTCCGTGATCATAACCTTTTCATGAGCCATATGTTATGATGAAACCCTAACCCCTTTATTATTGACCTATTATGATTGATTTTCGCACTAAGATCTCCCCATGTCTTCATTTGGGTTAGGTTGTACTTGGTCTTCAACCCCATGAGCAAAGCACCCTTGTATAGCAATATACATGGGGGCGGTTGCTAGTGGCGGTCGATTGAACCAAGCGACCGCCTGGAGCGACCGCCCGGTCTGTTTTCGGGGTTTTACCTTATTTTGCCCCCTGATCGTTATAAATAGCATCCCTCGCCCTATTAACGCATTATTATGTTCGGGATTGCTATTTTGGGCGATTAGGCGGCTGTGGAAACGTGTGGGATTCAGTCTGAAGTGCTGTTAATGATATGAAACCTTTTCTCTTCTATTCTTGGTGATTCTGATTAAGGTAATGAATCTCCATCTGCAATTCTCTTCTTTTTAACCTCTAATTGATATGAACCCATCTCCTTTTTGTTAGTGGCTACCCAATTGATTTGTTGTACTCCCTTTCCAATGTTCTTGATGAGATCCTGTCCAGAAACGAATCCCTGCATTTGTTAATGGATGGATCTAGTCAAGGGAAAAGTTTCGTGGTAATCCATTTATGATAATTGTTAGGTTCCTTTTCACCTAGTGTCTCTATGAGTGTTAGATTTGAGACTTTGGCCATGATCACTCGAAAATTGGATTGAAAACGGATGATCAGAAGCCTGAGTTTCGGATTTGAAACTCTCTGTTTTTGGGGCGTTCACTAGTGGCGGTCGCTCAACCTAAGCGACCGGCTCAAGCGACCGGCCGGTTTCCAATGTCTGTGTAAGTTTGATTTTGGATTTGTTTTGACTCTTGACTCTTATATATTATTGTAACCTTATGCCTAGGTGTTCTCTGTTTCAAGTAAAAGTCTTATAATAGTTTCTGGAATTCAAGTTAGAGGAATTTTACATAATTACAGGTAAAGACATGCATTCTTATTTATATGCAATTACATATACATGATGATTCTGTTGTTCTATTTACTATTCTTTGATCATGTATCTTGCTATAATTGTATAAAGCATGTAAATCTTATTGTATACTCGTTGTTTGTGGTATTCCTTGATGTACTTCATCTTTTATGATATTGCACAATTGTTCATGATATGATAAAGAGTGATGTAGTGTGATTGTGATGGAAGGGTATTCCATTGGGATATCTTGGCTTGGGATATCGGGAAGGTCGTGGAATGGGACACATGCCTCGCTGATGTCTCCAAAGACTATCATGATTACTTGATGACATACTTAGGGAGTCTAGAATTGCATGGCTAGGTACCCCACATGCTATTACCCTTTCGGCAGGGGAATTGAAGCCGGGTGACCCGTGACAATGGTGACGTGACTATGTTTCATCCAACAACGGTAACCAGTCCGTGCGGAGACTCAGTGGTCCACTGTTGGTCATGTAATGGTAGGGTTGCATATGTTAGGGTTGGGCTCATGGACGTCCAAGGAACGGACCGGGTGTCGTGAGGAGTCATGAGAGCATCCGCCCCAATAATATGTGGATGAACATAGGGTTAAGGAGTGGAGTCCAACAGCGGTAGCCAGTCCGTGAGGGTTCTTACTCCTAGGTTGCGAAGGATACTGAACCGAGTTGGTCGGTGCCATAGGGGAAGTATCTGACTCCATATAGTATGTTACCATTATGACCTTGCATTGGATTAGAAACCCCGACATGCGCCAGTACTCATTGCCAATGGTTGTGGTAAGAGAGTGTTGACTTAACCCCCAGCCACGGTTTTGCGAGCCAGGTGTGGACTTACCCCTTTGCCCAGATCCCTACAGAGGGTAACCGAGGCCCTTGCCGGATCGAGTGATGAGACTTACCCAGAGGAGGGCTGGTGTATATTTTAAAGCATGTCACCCATTAGAGACTTGCATAGTTAGATCTTAGTAGCATTCATATTTCTGCATACCATCCATATCATTTCATCTGTGCATTCGTGGATTGTATTGACATATATATGAGAATTGCTTGTTCCTTACTGAGTTCGTTGGAACTCATTCCTTTCATTGTATGTATTATATAAACTGTACAGATGGTTGCACAATGTCGGAAGTTGGAGATGATTCATATGAAAGACATTTCTCGTATGAAGCTGATGTGAGACAGACAGTGGTACATGGACTTGCAGAGCATGAAGCCTCCTGAAGATGAAGATTATTTAGTTATTCTTTTTGCTTCCGCTGATCTCGATATTACATTTGATTCTTGATTCTTTCCTTTGATTATTTCTTGGATATTTATTGGAGTATTTGGACTCCTGTAACCTTTTTATTAATTATTGCACTATTCTTGATCTTGATTACAGGTATTTGTATTTATTATTATTGATAGACTAAAACCATGGATCCTGTGACGGATCGCACCCACGGGTCGTCGGGCGGGTAACCAGGCCCAGGGCGGGGTGTGACCACCCTCACTCTTTATAGTTATCATCCACCTTTTCCTCCCTCCTCCCCCCCCCCCCCGGCGCCCCCGGGCCTCCCCCCCCCCCCCTCCCCCCCCCCCCCCCCCCCCCCCCCCGCCCCCCCTCCCCGGAGGGTCTCTATTTTTGGTGCAGGGGGGGCCCCCCCCCCCTCCCCCCCTCCCCCCCCCCCTGCGCCCCCCTCTTGGGGGGGTCTTTTCCTTTCCTGGACTGACTCAATCGTCTGAGGTGGCTTCCCGTCCTCATAGGCGACCCACTCTCACTTTCTCTCTTTCTTCAAGAACCATGACCGAGCCAAGGACGAATCGAAAGGGCTGGGAGCGTATTTTCCACCTCAACATTTGGCGCGATTTGTGGGAAACACTAACAAAAAGTTCAGTTGCACTCCCCTCGCTCGGATCAATTCAGTTGCGGTTCACTTCAAATCACCAATGACAGAAGATAACTAGATGGACTAAACTTCCAAGTGTCACATCCTCCCAGCCGGTACCCTATCTGGCATACCCGAGAGTGTGATCCACAGCCCGAAGATCAGGTATCGAGTAATCAACCTCCCACATAAACAATAACATAATCATGAACAATCATAATAAAAGTGCGAAAGATAAACCATAGATCCAATAAGGAAAGAATGAATCATAAACAAATCAGAATACTAGATAAAATCAGAGTGTCAATCAGATAAGTAAAGTGAGGCAAAAATCCCACTCTACAACCAGCGGAAAAGTAGCTCTAAATGATAATAAACTAGACAAAATCTAATCCCAGTAGCAAGTACAATGGGTAACTAAATTGTTCTCCACTTTATAGACAACATCCTTATAAGTGTAAATCTCATAAATGGCACAAGGACGCTTCCACTCAATGGTCGGACTAAGCATCGTACGGAGCATAACCACTCGCGGAATCTTCAGTGTAATTGTGGTAACCGCAATCACCTTCCTGGAGATATGCCTCTTCGCCTTGCGCTTCTTCATAGGAACCGTCATAGTACTCAGTACCTGCAGGATAGTCTAACAAACATTGTACAATAAAGGAATAAGTTTCAAAGAAACTCAGTAAGGCAGTTAAATCCATAATATCATAAATGGCAAGATTTCGGAACAAACATAAATGCAATATGATATGAGACAAGCAATGAATGAATGAATCTAACTCTATGTATGCTGGTCTCTATTGGCGTACATGCTTTAAGTCATAGCACCGTACTTCTTTAGGAAGGTCTCAATCACTCATCATCAGTTGGTAATGGGTCCGGCGTCCCTCGGGACATTCCATGGCTGGGGGTTAAGTCACCACTCTCTCACATCACCATTGGTCTAAGTACCGGCGCATGTCGTGGTAAAACCTAGCCAAATGCAAGTCTTCTACTTAGTTACATCAAGTCGGATCCAGATACGTCCATTCCTCGTCCCCGACGATCCTTTCCGGTATCCTTCACACTAGAGTCCTCATAGTCCCTGACTACGGACTCATCAACCCTATTGATCATCCACATATGGTAAACGGGAAGCTCTCACGTCCTCTCAAGGGTTGGTTACCGATCTTAAGCGCCCGTGAGCCCAGGTCTAACCATATGCAACCCTACCAATAAATGGCCCCCACAATGTGATTCCCGTCCTCTCACGGGTTGGTTACCGGTCTTGAGCGCCCATGAATCCCCATTGCTACCACGGGTCGTTCGGTCTCAATACCCTCTCCGATTAGGGTCCCACATAACAGACATCCTAGCCAAACACTACTAGACAATCCTAGATATGTCATCCAACAGTTTAGGAAGGTGTCCAGAGGGCATCTCCGGAAACATCCCATAATATTCCCGTAGTAGTCCAAAGACAGAAGTGTCAAAAGGACACCTCTCCTTTCCAAACCATACTTAAGCATACACATGCATCAATTCATATCATCACATATATGGTAACTTCATATATGGAAAGAAATCAATAATTGAAATCAACTTGTATATAATTGGTAAGTAAATCATACATGAATCAATTCAATATGAATAAGTATTGCTACTGTAATCAAAGTTATGCAACAGTAGTATATCATTGTAAGAATCTAATTAAGGAAACATATCAATGATATTCAAATATAGAAACTAGATTCATGCTATTTATGTAATTAAGAAATAACCATCCTTACCTTTTATAACTCGCAAAGGAATCCTAAGAAATCAAGTAAGATCTGGGCAAACTTGAGAAGAAGGTCCTAAACAAGTGTATACAACATATTAGGAAAGATCCCTAACAGAAAAGATACCAAAACATCCAACACAGACCAATTCTGAAGTTGTTGTACTCATTGGTCGAGTGGATTGGTCGACTGGTCCAGTTGACCAATCAGTCGACTGGTCCAGTCGACCAATGCAGACAGTAGCCTAATAAAAACAGAGTTTTAAGATATGAAATCCGAATTTGGTGGTTCAAAAGGGTACTAACCAAGGGGTAAACTACATCAGTAGTATTCTAACATATAGGGGACCTCAAAACACTAATCCAATCAAGCCATCAAGATCCAAATTAGGAAACAAAAAGTTACCATAATTAGATCAACCCTGGATCTTGATGAATTCGAAATAGAAATCAAAGACAAGAACAATAGGAGGATGGATCATTGCTTCAGGTAAAGGTATCATGAAAACATACTTAGATCTTCAAGGAAATAGGCTTAAAAGCATAAATCTAAATAAGGAAACAAAACCTACCATATATGTAACTACCATGATTCATGAAGAACACATAGTATGGTAGAAGAGAACAACTAGAGATTGATAGATCATGGATCATGAAAAGAAAACACAGCAATTAACTACTAACATGATCAATATAGAAGATCCAAGGAGATCAGAATTCAAATCAGAAGTTTAACAAAGATTAGATCATGGTTTGATCATGATTCCTTCAAAAGCTTGCAATGATCATGGTTAAGATCATTGTTCTAGCCTCTAATCCTTAGGATGATCATGAGAGACAAGTCCAGAGATGTTTGCAACAGAGAATGCAGCATCTCCTCTACTGTCTCAACTCAAAAAGGAAAGAAAATAAGAGATAGAGGAGAAGAAGAGAGTGTAGACATACCTTTTGATGAAAAGGAAGAGTTTCGACGAAGATCCGTCAAGAAAATCACCAAGGATGCAAGGGAGATGACTTGCAGAGGTCTTTGGTCTGCTCCAAAGAGTTTGGAGGCAGCAAATACGAAGTGGACTCGAGATTGGACTTAAATAGAGCAAGAAAAACCTAATTGCCAAAGACAAGACTCATTGGTCGAGTGGATTGGTCGATCGGGTCCCAACCGACCAATCACGACCAATGCCGACAAAGAAATCCAAAACAGGGAATTGAAGACCCGGATCAAATCCAATCCTAAAGGGGTTTTGCACACATGTCAAGTGACTTACCTAATAGGTAGAAATGCCTTCAAACCAAGATAGAGAGCACTCCAAGTCCATCAACTAATCCGATCTTCATCAAGATTCAGTTTCCATAAATAGAACTTCATCATCAACTTTCATGGATTCAAAGCCGACACCAAGTCCTCCACCGGGATGGCCCAAAGCTGACTTCTTACTTTACTTTGGGTCATCGGACCTACAAATAACAAGGTTTCCGGTAGAGGTTAGGGCTGGGTTTTACATTCTCCCCCCCTTAAAGAAATTTCGTCCTCGAAATTGAAAGCGTACCTGTGCTTCCAAAGAGGTAAGGAAACTTCTCCTTCATGTCTTCTTCCTTCTCCCAAGAAGCTTCTTCAGGGGTATGGTTCTTCCACCGAATCTTCACCAAAGGGATGGTGCGATTCCGCAGCCGCTTGTCCTTCCTATCCAAGATTTCGGCCGGTTCTTCATCGTAGGTCAAATCAGCACTAAGTCCTTCAGTGCTTGCTGCAAAATGTGTTCCGGATTCTCTATGTATTTTCGGAGCATCGAAATATGAAACACATTGTGAACACCAGCAAGAGGCGGAGGTAATGCTAATCGATACGCAACAGTCCAACCTTTTCCAAAATCTCGAAAGGTCCAATGTAACGAGGGCTAAGCTTTCCCTTAACATTGAATCTCATCACACCCTTCATTGGTGAAACTTTCGAAATACTTTCTCTCCAACTTGAAATTCCAAATCGGTCCTTCTCTTATCAAGATAAGATTTCTGTCTTGATCGGGCAGACTTAATCCTTTCTCTTATCATATCTACCATAGCACTCGTAGCTTCAATCATTTCAGGACCTAAGACTTTTCTTTCACCTGCCTCACCAAAGACAAAGGTGTCCTACAAGTACTACCATACAAAGCCTTGAATGGAGCCATGCCTATTGTTGCTTGATAACTGTTGTTATAGGCAAACTCAACCAAAGCTAGGTGTTCATCCCAATTACCACCCATATCCACCACACAAGATCTGAGCATGTCTTCCAATGTCCGAATTGTCCGCTCGCATTGTCCATCGACCGTGGATGATGAGTTGTACTCAAGTTCAATTGGGTTCCCAAGGCCTTCCGCAAACTATTCCAAAACCTTGAGGTGAACCTAGGATCACGATCCGAAACAATACTCAATGGCACACCATGCAGACGAACCACATTATCCACATAAAGCCTTGCTAGCTTATCCAGAGTATGAGTGATCTTCATAGGAATGAAGTGGGCTGATTTGGTCAACCTATCAACAATCACCCACACAAAGTGTCATTGCCTTTACTTGTCCGAGGCAAGCTAGTCACAAAGTCCATAGAGATATCCTCCCACTTCCAACTAGGAATAGGAAGAGGCTGAAGTAATCCAGATGGAGGTTGTCGAACGGCTTTCACACGTTGGCAAGTCTCACACTTGGCAACAAAATCATCAACATCAGCCTTCGCACCAATCCACCAAAAATGTTCCTTCAAGTCCTTGTACATCTTGGTGCTTCCCGGTGTATAGTAAAGACCGACTGGTGTGCTTCCTTCAATATTTCTTTCTTAACTTCTTCATTTGCAGTGCACGCACAGCCTTCCTCTAAACAACAAAGCACCATCCATGGATATACCAAAGTCGGGGTCCGACTCAGATTCGAAGAAATCTTCTCAACTTTGATCAAAAGCTCTTGATCGAACTCGCAGAGCAACAATCTTATCTCTAAGACCAGATCTTGCCGTCATGGCGTAAAGAATAAAATCAGAATTCTCGTGGACGATTTCCAAATCAAAACTCTCAATAGAAGACCACAATGGTAAACTCAAAGCATTCAAATCCAAAGTCTTCTTCCTGGTTCTTCCTACTAAGAGCATCAAGAACAACGTTTGCTTTCCCAGTGGTGATACCGAATATCACAATCATAATCGGAGACTAGTTCCAACCATCTCCTTTGTCTCATGTTCAACTCCTTTTGGGTAAAGAAGTATTTCAAACTCTTATGATCCGTGAAAATGGCAATCTTCTCACCGTAGAGGTAATGTCTCCAAATCTTCAAAGCAAAGACAACGGCGGCAAGTTCTAGATCGTGAGTGGGGTAATTCCGCTCATAATCTTTCAATTGCCGAGAAGCATAGGCTACGACCTTGCCATGTTGCATCAAGACGCAACCCAATCCAATCTTTGACGCATCGGTATAAACTGTCATACCACCGGAACTATCGTGCATAGTCAAAACCGGGGCACTTGTCAATCTATCTTTCAACTCTTGGAAATTCTTCTCACAAAAGCGTCGACCAAACAAACTTTTCTTCTTTCCCGGTCAACTTAGTCATAGGAGCAGCCAACCGAGAAAAGTTCTCAATAAACCTTCTGTAGTAACCCGCCAATCCAAGAAAACTTCTTATTTCCGTTATCGACTTCGGTCTTTCCCAATCAGCCACAGCTTGAACCTTTTCAGATCGACACGAATACCTTCGGCTGAAACCACATGACCAAGGAATACCACTCTCTTAAGCCAGAAATCACACTTGCTAAACTTAGCGAACAACTTCTTTTCTCGCAACCTTTGCAAAGTGAAACTTAGATGACTCGCATGCTCTTCTTCGCTCTTCGAATAGATCAAGATGTCATCAATGAAAACAATCACAAACTTATCAAGCACATCGTGAAATACTCGGTTCATGAGGTCCATGAACACCGCAGGAGCATTGGTCAATCCGAAGGGCATGACTCTAAACTCGTAGTGACCATACCGCGTTCGAAAAGCTGTCTTGAAGATATCACTAGACTTCACTTTCAATTGGTGATATCCGGACCTTAAGTCAATCTTTGAGAACACAATCGCACCCTTCAACCGATCGAAGAGATCATCAATTCTCGGGCAGCGGGTATCTATTCTTGATAGTCAACTTATTCAACTCACGGTAGTCGATGCACAAGCGCATACTACCGTCTTTCTTCTTGACAAACAAGACCGGAGCTCCCCAAGGTGACACACTAGGCTGTACAAAACCTCTATCAATGAGCTCATTCAACTGATTTTGCAACTCTTTCAACTCAGTAGGAGCCATCCTATACGGAGCTTTAGATACCGGAGCGGCACCAGGGACGAGATCAATAGAAAACTCGACATCCCCCGTCCTGGAGGCACTCCCGATAGATCATCGTGGAAGACATCAACAAAGTCGCAGCACAACTCCGACTTCATCGACTCTTTTCTCCACTTTACCCTTGCCTTCGGATGAAGCATCATCCACTAGGGCATAGACTTGCATCAAGCATGACAAGACCTTCTTACAAACCCTTCTCTTTTCACCCTGAAATTCTAAGACCGGACTTCCACAAATATGGAACTGAATCTTCTTTGAGGAACAAAGGAACACAGCTTTGTGGGCTGTTAACCAATCAATTCCCAAAATAACATCGAAGTCCTTCATGTCAAGAATTACAAAATTGGCTTCCAAGTTCTTCTCACCAATCAACACAGGACATTTAGATAACCCCTTATCTAGTTTCACAACAGGACCAGTAGGTGTACTAATCAATAAACAACTAGACAACTTCTCAGGGATTAGGTTAGTCTTCTTGATGAATGCAGATGACATGAACGAATGAGATGCACCCGTATCAAATAAGACAAATGCAGAAATAGAAGCAACTAACAATGTACCCGTAATCACTTCATGGCTTGGATCCCGCTCAAAGACTGAAATACCGAAAACTCTACCGGAGGGAGGAGCAGGAGCACTCTTCACCACCGGGCAGCAAAGTCAAGGTGCCGCTTCGGACAGCACGAGCGAAATGACCAGCTTGCTTGCAAGAGAAGCAAACAAGATTGCCGGATCCAACAGGGTGGCTGCAACAGAGGGCTTCCGAACAAAAGGCCTTGCACTTGCACTTGCACTTGCACTTGCACTTGCTGGTGGTCGGTTTCCGCCATACCGTCTAAACCGGCCGGGCTGCCGAAAACCCGTGTTCCGACCTACACTCTTAGCCCGAAAGGTAGGAGTGGGGTAGGGTGTAGGTCTCACAAAACGACGGTCATTACGATCCACCAAACCAGAATTCCTTGATCGCCGTGGCTTTTGCACACGAGCACTTTCCTTCTCTCGTTTCTTCCAACTTCTTCGAGTTCTCGCACCACTTGAGCATAGCTCACTATAGGCTGGACTCGTGAGGTAAGCTTTAATGGCAGTGGCGCAGCCCTTTGAAGAACTTCTTTGCTTTGGCGAGGTCATCCTTCGTAGAATCTGAGCAAAGAAATGAAGCTCCTCGAACTTCGTTGGTACTCCAACACGACAGAGATCCTTGAGTAAGAACCATGAACTCAGCTTCCTTCGCATCTTTCACCGCCTCGGAAAGTAATTCATACAAAAAGCCTCTTTAAACAACTCCCAAGTTACAACTCCCGCATGCAAACCTTCCAAGACAAAGCCGAGTGGAGATCCACCATGCATCGCCTTCTTGTTGTAACTTCTGCTCAAAGAAAAAGAATCTTCTCGAGCTTCCGAGCATTGCAGATGTCGGAAAGCCTTCTCCAACTCACGAAGCCACTTGTTAGGGAACAAGGGGTCCTTGGTAACTCCAAGAAAGTGGGTACTTGCATCTTCGTAAAACTCTCCATCAAAGTAGTATGAGGAGTTCCAACTAAACCTCCCGCATTCAGGATCGCGGCATGAGGATTCACATTAGCACCAGCTCGGGTCTCATTATGCAAAGTCATGAAACCCACCAACATCTCGTTGAACCGAGCCGCTTGTCGCCGCATCATATTGCCCATAATATTGGCAATATCTCGGAAACTTCCAACATTCGGGGCACCAGTATCTCATGGGTACCCCGATCAACATTAGGTATCTCACCACCTCCATGAGGTATTTCACCACCTCCCCGAGGTATTTCACCACCTCCTTGACCACCGGATTCACCACGCCCACTTCTCGTAGTAACCATTCCGCAAAAACCGAGAACATCAAAATACCGAATTTCAAGTTTCAACATAAACCACAAGTCCAAATGATTTGAAAACTTAAATCATGCTTAAATATATCCATATAGTCATCAAACAATAATCCATAAGGCAAAAATCACATTTTCCAAAAATTCAACAGCAAATGAGGTCTCCGTGACCATTGGTCGAGTGATTGGTCGATCGACCCAATCGACCAATGAGTCGACCAATGCATGTAGCATGCGAAAATTCGCATTATAAGCCTCATTTCCACATTCCAACCTCATTCTAACTTCTTCCAAAGGTGAGAGAGCTCTAGGGAAAGTCTCCAAGAGTTCTCACAAGTGTTCTTGAGGTGATTTGGTGCTTCAACAACAACACAACAACCCACAATCATCACAAACAAGGTAAATCTCTCATTCTTTCTTCCATTTTCATCTTCTCATGCTTGCATTTCAAACAAAACCATGCTTTGCTTGTATCCAATGCTAGAAATCATGCTTAGGAATGCTTAGAAACATATTCCCTAGGTTTTAAACACAATGCCATGCATAGACAACAAGTTTTAACATATTGGTGTTCATCTCGCAACGTTTTCATACCGAAATCGATATCTTTAGAAAAATCTTGTTTTCTCTCAAACCGCTTGAAATTTTCGCACGAGATCAAATGCTACATGCTCAAGATGACATTGTAGATAGGTCCATACAATTTGATATTAACCAATTTCAACTTTTCAAAAATCCAATTTTGACCTAAATTGCAAAATCCCCAAATTTCCTTCTTGCTGAATTTTTCGCTTTAATCCAAGTTTTCGATCGATTTTCATCAAACAAACTTCATAGACATGAAATTCCAAGTATTGCGCACATGCTAGTATGTTCAAATCAAATTTCCCCCAAATTTGAAATTTTCCAAAAATTACGAAAATACCCTTTTGGCTCAAATCTTAAGGTAGCACTAACTCGGAATTGTCTCTTGTCTCTTTCACGGATACCCACTATGCGTAGGGGAGGGCGAGGACGAGGTAGAGGTCGTGGTCGCATTGTAGGTGCTCTTAGGGGCAGAGGTCGTGTTCCTTCAGAGCCTAGACAGGAGGTTAGGAGACCAGACATGTTTGACACACCTCAAGCCGAGTTCCCCGTACGAGGCCTACTTCAGCCATCGCAACATCGAGATGGGACGTCTACTTCACTTACGCCAGCTCGTAGCCTTTAGGATTCGGCAGAGATTCGACACATTGCAAAGTGGACTCATCTCTTCACCGAGGATCCGCCGGTATACCCGGAACTAGTGAGGTTGTTCTTCAAAGAACCTTACCTACACAGAGGAGGCTCGAGGCCAAGGACATCCACTTAGACTTGTCCTCGGGAGCAGTGGTCTTCCGGACTCGGATTCGCTTCTCCACCCGGACACCGGCTGAGATCTTGCAGTTCCTTACTATCCACAAAGAAGGTGTGTGGATACCCGCAGGAGCAGATCCGGACAGCCATCCGATGCCGTACGAGCTTCACGAGATATGCTCTACGCTATGGGATAGCCGTCGATGCTTCACTCCGTGGACCAGCGGACGGATGACGGATTCTCGCACGGATTATCGGTCGCATAGTCGGCCGAAACATTATGCCGAAAGCCGGACATCACCATCGGGTCACAAAGATGGAGGCCTTAGTCATCTACCGCATCTACATGGGCTTCGAGATCGATCTCTCCTACATCATTCAGCAGGTCATGCCGGACTTAGTTCTCGCGGCCTAGCATGCGGAACCTTTGCTATGGGAGGCTACCGACCTTGATCTTCGGGCATTTCGGGGTGAGTTTCGAGGATACACCAAAGGGACACCGGTTCACAGTGGATACTCTATTGGGACTCGGACCATTCGTCGATGAGACCGCAGCAGCCGAGAGATCTCCCGGTCCGGAGGGTGAGGATGATGAGGAATCAGAGGATGAGGATCAGGGGTCAGAGGATGGAGGAGAGGATATCGGTCCTGATAGTGATGATCAGGCCGGAGATGATGCAGATATGCACGAGGCTGAGCCAGTGCATCACGAGTTTCCTTCATCACACTTCGAGGCAGTGGCCCTTCACATGCAGCTCCAGAGACTTCAGATCTTGGGGCACAGATGAGATCGATGACTTCCATGCTAGAGAGGATGGAGGTCGACAGAGCAGATGTATGAGAGGATGGAGTCACGACAGATAGGATAGAGCATCGGTGACTCAGCTAGCGGAGGAGTTCGGAGCATACAGAGATCGTAGAAGATCACCTAGATAGACCGTACCCTAGGATTTCCATTTATGCATTTCAGATGTAATCGTTGTAAAAACTTTTGAAATTAATGAAGTTCATTTTGTTTCACTTAATTATTGTATATTATGCACCTTTCTTTTCCTTGCATTAGTGACATTTGTTCAAGTATAATTATGGTATGTTATTCGGAAATGTTCCGTTATGCCTCAAAGGTTAAGTTTCTAATTCAAAGTTGTTCTATTATTCACTTCTAAGAGTAGAAGAGTCATTTCAGATCAATGACTCAGAATGTTCAGTTATTGTCTTTTGTGGTTAGGATTTCCTCGAACCTTGGGCTCGATACCAATCATCACATCCTCCCAGCCGGCACCCTATCCGGCATACCCGAGAGTGTGATCCACAGCCCAAGATCGGTATCGAGTAATCAACCTCCCACATAAACAATAACATAATCATGAACAATCATAATAAAAGTGCGGAAGATAAACCATAGATCCAATAAGGAAAGAATGAATCATAAATAAATCAGAATACTAGATATAATCAAAGTGTCAATCGATAAGTAAAGTGAGGCAAAAATCCCACTCTACAACCAAATGAAAAGTAGCTCTAAAAGATAATAAACTAGACAAAATCTAATCCCAAAGAGCAAGTACAATGGGTAACTAAATTGTTCTCCACTTTATAGACAACATCCTTATAAGTGTAAATCTCATAAATGGCACAAGGACGCTTCCACTCAATGGTCGGACTAAGCATCGTACGGAGCATAACCACTGCGGGATCTTCAAAGGTAATTGTGGTAACCGCAATCACCTTCCCGGAGATATGCCTCTTCGCCTTGCGCTTCTTCATAGGAACCGTCATAGTACTCAAGACTGCAGGATAGTCTAACAAACATTGTACAATAAAGGAATGAGTTTCAAAGAAACTCAAGAAGGCGCTTAAATCCATAATATCATAAATGGCAAGATTTCGTAACAAACATAAATGCAATATGATATGAGACAAGCAATGAATGAATGAATCTAACTCTATGTATGCTGGTCTCTATTGGCAGACATGCTTTAAGTCATAGCACCGTACTTCTTTAGGAAGGTCTCAATCACTCATCATCAGTTGGTAATGGGTCCGGCATCCCTCGGGACATTCCATGGCTGGGGGTTAAGTCACCACTCTCTCACATCACCATTGGTCTAAGTACCGGCGCATGTCAGGGTAAAACCTAGCCAAATGCAAGTCTTCTACTTAGTTACATCAAGTCAGATCCAGATACGTCCATTCCTCGTCCCTGACGATCCTTTCCGGTATCCTTCACACTAGAGTCCTCATAGTCCCCGACTCACGGACTCATCAACCCTATTGATCATCCACATATGGTAAACGGGAAGCTCTCACGTCCTCTCACGGGTTGGTTACCGGTCTTAAGCGCCCGTGAGCCCAAGTCTAACCATATGCAACCCTACCAATAAATGGCCCCCACAATGTGATTCCCTGTCCTCTCACGGGTTGGTTACCGGTCTTGAGCGCCCATGAATCCCCATTGCTACCACGGGTCGTTCGGTCTCAATACCCTTCCGATTAGGGTCCGACATAACGGGACATCCTAGCCAAACACTACTAGACAATCCTAGATATGTCATCCAACAGTTTAGGAAGGTGTCCAGAGGGCATCTCCGGAAACATCCCATAATATTCCCGTAGTAGTCCAAGGACAGAAATGTCAAAAGGACACCTCTCCTTTCCAAACCATACTTAAGCATACACATGCATCAATTCATATCATCACATATATGGTAACTTCATATATGGAAAGAAATCAATAATTACAATCAACTTGTATATAATTGGTAAGTAAATCATACATGAATCAATTCAATATGAATAAGTATTGCTACTGTAATCAAAGTTATGCAACAGTAGTATATCATTGTAAGAATATAATTAAGGAAACATATCAATGATATTTAAATATAGAAACTAGATTCATGCTATTTATGTAATTAAGGAAATAACCATCCTTACCTTTTATAACTCGCAAAGGAATCCTAAGAAATCAAGTAAGATCTTGGCAAACTTGAGAAGAAGGTCCTAAACAAGTGTATACAACATATTAGGAAAGATCCCTAACAGAAAAGATACCAAAACATCCAACACAGACCAATTCTGGAGTTGGTGTACTCATTGGTCGAGTGGATTGGTCGATCGGGTCCAATCGACCAATCAATCGACCAATGCAGACAGTAGCCTAAAAAAAACAGAGTTTTAAGATATGAAATCCGAATTTGGTGGTTCAAAAGGGTACTAACCAAGGGGTAAACTACATCAGTAGTATTCTAACATATAGGGGACCTCAAAACACTAATCCAATCAAGCCATCAAGATCCAAATTAGGAAACAAAAAGTTACCATAATTAGATCAACCATGGATCTTGATGAATTCGAAATAGAAATCAAAGACAAGAACAATAGGAGGATGGATCATTGCTTCAGGTAAAGGTATCATGAAAACATCTTAGATCTTCAAGGTAATAGGCTTAAAAACATAAATCTAAATAAGGAAACAAAACCTACCATATATGTAACTACCATGATTCATGAAGAACACATAGTATGGTAGAAGAGAACAACTAGAGATTGATAGATCATGGATCATGAAAAGAAAACACAGCAATTAACTACTAACATGATCAATATAGAAGATCCAAGGAGATCAGAATTCAAATCAGAAGTTTAACAAAGATTAGATCATGGTTTGATCATGATTCCTTCAAAAGCTTGCAATGATCATGGTTAAGATCATTGTTCTAGCCTCTAATCCTTAGGATGATCATGAGAGACAAGTCCAGAGATGTTTGCAACAGAGAATGCAGCATCTCCTCTACTGTCTCAACTCAAAAAGGAAAGAAAATAAGAGATAGAGGAGAAGAAGAGAGTGTAGACATACCTTTTGATGAAAAGGAAGAGTTTCGACGAAGATCCGTCAAGAAAATCACCAAGGATGCAAGGGAGATGACTTGCAGAGGTCTTTGGTTCGTTCCAAGGAGTTTGGAGGCAGCAAATACGAAGTGGACTCGAGATTGGACTTAAATAGAGCAAGAAAAACCTAATTGCCAAAGACAAGACTCATTGGTCGAGTGGATTGGTCGATTGGTCCAATCGACCAATCGACGACCAATGCCGACAAGAAATCCAAAACAGGGGAATTGAAGACCCGGATCAAATCCAATCCTAAAGGGGTTTTGCACACATGTCAAGTGACTTACCTAATAGGTAGAAATGCCTTCAAACCAAGATAGAGAGCACTCCAAGTCCATCAACTAATCCGATCTTCATCAAGATTCAGTTTCCATAAATAGAACTTCATCATCAACTTTCATGGATTCAAAGCCAGACACCAAGTCCTCTACTGGGATGGCCCAAAGCTGACTTCTTACTTTACTTCGGGTCACTGGACCTACAAATAACAAGGTTTCCGGGTCAAGGTTAGGGCTGGGTTTTACACCAAGTCTAGAAGGGAGAACGGCCGAAGGTCTGGTAATCTTTGGGAGAAACATTAGCTCTCGGAGGGCATAGGAGTCGAGTGGTTATCCTTGAGTACTTGTTGATCCTCCCTAAGAGGTGACTCACATATTTAACTCCGATTTTCCCTCATGCACCAGTGTGCGGCTTCGATGCTTCGAGGCAGATGTATCTTGCCAACGAGGTTAAACTAAGGGAATCAACCAGTGTATTTTCCCTTCCCAGCCGCGACTCCACATCTCACGGGTAAATTTTGCTCTCGTTGTCCCGAACGGTAGAGACAATGAAAAGAGGCAGGCATACTTCTTGTCCAACTGTCTAGGTCAAATTGAGGTGGGGTGCTACTGTTGTAGGTCTCAGGACCTAGAAAAACTTTCGAAGGAGGTATGAACTCCTTTCAAGCGATCACGATCTGCGATCCTCATGCAGGTCCGAGACTCAGGAAGATCAAGGCTGCTAAAAACCCCTGGAAAATTACCTGCGCACTTCGCAAGTGAAACCAACACATTTGAGAACTTCCGTGGTGGTAAAAGCAAGAGACACCATATGTTGTTTGTAGGTCCAACAACCCGAAGTAAGGCAAGAAGTCAACTATGGGCCACCTAAGTGGAAGACTTGGTGTTTGGCTTAGAATCCATGAGAGTTGTTGACAATGTTCCATTTATGGAAACTTGTTTAGGACTGAAAAGGAAACTGCACCCTGATGAAGATGGAATTAGTTGAAGGACTTGGAGTACTCTCTGACTTGGTTCGAAGGCATTTCTACATACTAGGTAAGCCACTTGGTGTGTGTGCAAAACCCCTTCAAGTTTGGATTTGATTTGAGCCTTCATTTCCCTATTTTGGACTTGCTATTCTGCTTGGTCAACTACTTGGTCAACTGGGCTGGTCGACCAATCAATAGACCAATGGGATCTGTTTTGCTGAATTAGGTCTTAGCTTCTCTATTTAAGCCCAACTTCGAGTCTAATTCGTCTTTTGTGCCTCCAAACTTCCTGGAACGAACCAGAGCTCTCCTCAAGTCATCTCCTCTACATCCTTGGTAATTTTCTTGTCGGATCTTTGTCAAATCTCTTGCATTTACATCAAAAGGTATGCGATCATCCTCCTCTATTCTCCATCTTTGATTCTCTATAGTTTTTCTTTCCTTTTCTATTTGAGAACAATAGAGTTAATGTTGCATCTCTGTTGCAACCATCACTCTACTCATCTCCTCTCTTTTCCTAAGGATTTAAAGCTTGATGGATGATCTTCATCAAGATCATCACTCGCTTTTGAAGGAAACCATGTATTCATCTTCTTTCCTTTTTTAGAATCAATGTTCTTCAATCTTAGATCTATTTTTCTAGAAGATCTATGCATGCTTTTCATGAATTCTCTATCAGATTAGTAATCCATCATTCCATAGTTTCTCGTCCATGAATTTGCCATGATTTCTCAAAGAACCTTGATTGACTTATTTATGGTAAGTTTTTGTTTCCTATTTTGTGACTTGAAGACTTGATGTCATTAGGGTTTTGAAGTCCTCTATAGATCAATACTATCACTGCATATTCCCTCTTGTTTGGTGTCCTTTTGAATCACAAAATTCGGATTTTGAATCAGAAATCTCTGATTTTGTCTGTCACTGACTCTGTTGGTCGACTGCTTGGTCGACTGAGTCAAGAGACCAATCAATCGACCAACAAGGACAGTAACCTCATATTTGGTCTATTTTGGATGATTTGATCTCTTACCTTCTAGGTTTCTTTCCTAATAAGATATATATACTTGTTTAGGACCTTCTTGCCAAGTTTGGGAAGATTCTCCTTGATCTTTAGAGATTCTCTTCAAGTTATATAAGGTAAGGATAGTCATTTCCTTAATTACATAGATTACATGATTTAGTTTTTATATTTGAACCTCACTAATTTATTTCCATAAATAGATTGCTATATTGATGTACTACTGATGCAACTACTTTAATTATAGTAGCATTATTTGTTTATGCTAATTAATTCATATATGATTTACTTGCCAATTATATACATGTTGGATCATGTTATTGATTTCTTTCCATATGGGGAGTTACTATATTTGTGTTATGATTGATTCATGGTTGTGAATAATCAGGTATGGTTTGGAAAGGGGAGGTGTCCTTTTGACACTTCTATCCTTGGACACCTATGGAAATATTATGGGATGTTTCCGGAGATGCCCTTTGACACCTTCCTAAACTGTTGGTTGACATACCTAGGGCTGTCTAGTAGTGTTTGGCTAGGATGTCCTGTTATATCAGACCCTAATCGGAGGGGTATTAAGACCGAACGACCCGTGGTAGCAATGGGGATTCATGGGCGCTCAAGACCAGTAACCAACCCGTGAGAGGACAGGAATCACATTGTGGGGGCCATTCATTGGTAGGGTTGCATATGGATAGACTTGGGCTCATGGGCGCTCAAGACCAGTAACTAGCCCGTGAGGGGACATGAGAGCTTCCCATTTACCATATGTGGATAACCAATAGGGTTGATGTGTCCCTAGTCAGGGACTATGAGGACCTAGTGTGAAGGATACCGGAAAGGATTGCAAGGGGTGAGGAATGGACGTATCTGGATCTGAGTTGATGTAACTAAGTGGAAGACTCGCATTTGGCTAGGCTTTAACCCTGACATGCGCCAGTACTTAGACCAATGGTGATGTGAGAGAGCGGTGACCTAAACCCCAGCCATATAATTTTCTGAGGGATGCTGGACCCACTACCAAACGGCGTTGTGTGATGAGACCTTTCCGAAGAAGTACTGTGTTATGACTTAAAGCATGTCTGTCAATAGAGACCAGCATACATAGAGTTAGAATCATAATGCATCATATGTTTCATGTCACATTGCATCTTACTTTGCTTTGAAATTCTGCTATTTATGTTATTATGGATTAACTGCCTTACTGGGTTTCTTTTGAATCTCACTCCTTTTGTGCTATGTATTGTTAGATTTCTCTACAAGCTTTGAGTATCACGACTGCTCGTATGAAGAAGCCCAGGGAGAAGAGACATACCTCCAGGAAGGTGATTGCGGCTACTATCACATCCACCCAGTTGGTACCCTATCTGGCATACCCGGGATGTGATCCACAGCCCCGAAGATCCATAGTTCAGAGACCACATCAGCCACATCGACTATAACACAATCATGAACAATCAATATTAAGTTACAATCAATAAAATAGAATTCAGGAATGAGATATCAAGGATAATCAGAGTACGAAAATAAATATTAAATCAGATAAATTAAGAAGGCAGTGGGCGGAATCCACTCCTTCACCAAGCGGAAGTGAGGTCAAAATTTAGGTAAGTACAAGTCTCAAGTTATGAAGATAGTTAAAGTTATTACAATTCTTCTAAGTTTAATTGTCACAAAAAAAAGAGGGGTAACTACTCATAAGTCTCCTCCACAATAGATATGTCCTCTTCAAAGGTGAGGACCATGGAGATCCAACATGACTGCTCCCATACAACTCCAGGGCTAACCCTGGTATGCCGAGTGATCTTCTTCGGTACGGTCACCGAAGTCTTCAATGTAGCTAGTCTCCGGATAGTAGTATGAGGTATCCGGGTCCGCCTCAGGGAGTGTGCCATCAGAGTAATCACCTGTAGAATAGCCTAACAAAATATTGCAACAGAAAAGGAATGAGTTCAAAAGAACTCAGCAAGGAAGTTATTCCACCACACATAAAGAATTGGGTCCTGCATCCCTCTCGGACAAATCCATGGTTGGGGGTTTTGGTCACCACTCTCTCACATCACCGTTTGGTCTAAGTATTGGCGCATGTCAAGGTATAGCCTAGCCCAATGCAAGTCATCTACTTAATCATATCATGTTAGTTCCAGATACGTCCATTCCTCCCCTCTTGGGATCCTTTTCGGTATCCTTCACACTAGAGTCACAGATATTACTCACCGGACTCATCAACCCTATTGGTCATCCACAAATGGTAAACGGAAAGCTCTCACGTCCCTCTCACAGATCATTTCACCGGTCTTGATTGCCCGTGAGCCCAAGTCTAGCCATTTGCAACCCTACCAATAAATGGCCCCTTTCGGGTAACCGTAATGCAATTTATGTCCTCTCACAGAGTGGATACTGGTCTTGAGCGCCCACAAATCCACACTACTACCACGGATTGTTCGGTCTCAATGCCCTTCCGAATCGGGTCTGATATGATAGGGACATCCTAGCCATACATCTAGACAAGTCCTATGTATTTCATTCATTAACCCGGGAAGCGTCGATGGACACCTTCGGAGAACATCCCATACTATTCCCTCCGATGTCCAAGGACAGAAGCACCAGTAGGGTACCCCTCAATCCCAAGTTATACTTAAGCAATCACATGCCCAAGTTCATCATATCAGTTCACAAGATACAACATCATAATAAACATTCAATTCATGACATTGACATAAGTCATCATATATTGAAATTGATAAACATGATAAGACATTGAAATAACATAATGTAAACACAAAGCTACTGTTGAAAGACATGTAGCAAGTCTAACATGATAAGAATATGAAATAGAAACTATATTTACTAAGTTAGGGATACCAAGTCAAGATTCCATATCTTAGGTAATTATATCGATAACTATCCTTACCTAGAATCGGAGAAGAGAATGGTCCAAGATCACAAGCAAGTGGCCCAAATAGCCTTAAAGTCCTAAACAAGCATATATGAAAGGTTAGAGAAGAAATCAGAACAATTGGAGATCAAACGAATCAGAACTAGGAAAAAGTTGCTGACAACAACTCTATTGGTCAATAAATTTGGTCGATAGTATCGACCAATAGTATCGACCAAATCAATTTTCGGACAAAGAAGGCGGCTTTTTGGATTCTTGCCCAGATTTGGTCTTCCGGGTCTCGGATCAACACGAAACTTGGAGGATAGTCTAAGCACAACATAGGGGCTCTAATTATCAAGAAATCATCATAATCCAACGGTCCATTTGGAAATCCCCAAATTGACATATCAAGGTTAAGAGTTGTAGATCATGGCATTGGCTACATCTTAATGCAAATTGGGGGAAAACATGGGGGATTAGGTAGGGAATCATTTAGAAGTAACATTGAACTCATATGCAAGGTATAGATTAGGTTAATCATAAGCTTCATCTCGGTTTTGGTAAATAAAGCAAGTTGGTAAGCAATAAATCATGGAAATGTGTAGTTAATGATCATGAGGTGAATCAATCATAGTCATATCGGTGAAAACATCATTGTATGGGGTTTAGAAGGTTCATGGCAAGGTGTTTGTAAGGTTGCAGCACCTTGGCCATGGTCCCAACAATGAAATAGAGAAAAGATGAGTGAGAAAGTGATTAGGAGAGAGAGTCATACCTTTAAAGTGGAACAAGAAAGTAGGAATGAGTGGTTGGCAATGATTGATGAAGAAGATGCTTCACCACTACCAAGGAGGAGTTCTTGAGAGGCTCTCCCATGTTCCCAGATGTTAAAAACACGAGAATAGGGCTCCAGTCTCGAGGAATAAATAAATAGAAAAGAATATTCCAAGAATCTTTAAATCTGGGTTCAGCAAACCTGTATCGATCAATAGTATCGACCAAAACATGTTTCTGCAGAATTTTACAGAATAGTTCAGCAACTTTAGGTGCGGACTTGGAGGGCTATACAAGGTCAAATTGCATGGGGTTTTCTCCTACAGTTCACTCAAGAGGTCTAGTTTTAGGGAGTACCTTCGGATTATGCACAGGAGTCCGTTTGATATTTCAACTGTCTCACTCTTCATCAGTGCGCAGATTCTAACTTAACACTGCTAATGTGTTCAAGGAAGGAGCAGCATCATCAATGTCCATAAACTGGAGTTCCGACATTACGTCATCAACCAGTAGGGCCCATAAGTCCCTCCTACCACCACTTCGGGTCTTCGGACCTACAAACACAACAATGACCGGGTCGGGTCAAGGTTAGGTAAAAGCTGGATTTTACAGCTACGACGATCACATTGAAGATTCCGCAGGTGGTTATGCTACATACGATGCTTAGTCCATCGATAGAAGCACCCTTGTACCATTTTTGAGATTTATGCTTATAGAGATGTTCTCTATAAGATTGAGAACGATTTAGTTACTCATTGTACTTGTATTGGGATTAGTTTTGATCTCTTTTCCTTTCTTTTTGGAACTACTTTTTCGCTATTGGTAGAGTGAGATTTCCGCATCACTTTGCTTTATGATTTTGACATTTTTGTTACCTTTTGTACTCTAATGATATATGACTTTATTCCTTCCTTATTTGGATCTCTCATTTATACTTTGCACATTGATTATTTATGTTCATGATTATGTTATTGTCTATGTGGGAGGTTGATTACCTCGATACTTGATCTTCGGGGCTGTGGATCACACACTCGGGTATGCCAGGTAGGGTACCGGCTGGGTGGATGTGACACCATACCCATTGCTGTCAGCTGCTGAGAGTAAGGAGAAGTTGATCCCCGGAGGGCACTTGGATAAGTATATTGAGGCCCTTTACTAGGACGAGGCTCCATCTACACTGAGAAAACGCCGCAGGACTACTCCATGTGATCAGACTGAGTCAGGAGGAAAGGCTCCAATGGTGCTCGGGGACAAGGACCTTCATAGAATGACTACAACATTCGTGAGGTCCACTCCCAAACCACCAAGGCAAATAAAGCAAACAACACGTGTCACAGGCATCGTTAAGCCCTTTGCAGCAACACATCTTTGATCAAGGACCCAGGGGAAGGGACGAATACTAAATAAATGCTGAAAATAAATTGAGGAAAATAAATAACAGAGCAGTATAATAGGAAAAAGGAAACCTTAACCAAAGAGAGGCATGATTGTAGGCATCTTTGATCAAGGACCCAGGGGAAGGGAGAACAATAAATAAATGTTGAAAGTAAATCCTAATTTAAGAATATTGAGGGATAGATAGAAGTGGGAATGGAGGGGGGAGAGAAGATTATTGAAGAATGTTACTTACTTGCATCTTTGAACTTCAAACAATAAAAGAGAATTGAACAAACAATTCAAATCTCAACCAACCCTAACAACCAGATCTAGATCTAGATCTGCAATTGCTAGACCCAGAGACAAACGAATCTTGAAACTTGAAACTTGAACTTGAAATTGCATTACATTACATAGAAAAATTAAACCTAAACATTCAATCTAGAAATTAGAATCTCACAAAAGCAAGCAAAGAAAACTAGAGAAAGCCTAAATAAACTGAAGAGAAAAGAAAATGTGCTCTTCCTAAGCTCTAAAACACATTTTTCCTTTGATGGAGTATGGAGTATGCTCTCCTTTTATAGAGTTTACATGGGATATGAATCTTGACAGAATTTGAATCAAACTCGAAGTTCCTATCTGACTCAACCAATTAGGGTTTTGGCATACTGATCGGACTGGCTTAGAGAGATCAAATGCACAATTCCACCGTTGGATTTGAGGATCAAGAAGTCATGAAGCTCGATCGGACTCTGGATGACCGTTCGATGAAGGGCTTGATCGAAATTGAACAGAGACATTCAAAAATGGCATTTTCCCTCTTCCTTCTCTGAATATAATTATTTTTCCTCTTTTTCTTTCTTTGATCAAATCCCAAATAGGAAATAAGATATTGAAGTATGCAAGGACTCTTTTCTCCATTAGGACTCTCTCAATAATATCTTTGTAGATTTAATTGATGATTTATAATCTCAGCCATAGATCAAAATTTGCTTCTTTATCTCTAAAATATTTTGGACTTGGCCCATAATCACGTCTCTAGCCCATCACGCTCTAGATCAGGTCCATTTTCACATTTGAGAATTTGAACGGACCTCTTGACGTATAAAATTGCATGATTCATACCCAAAACTCCAAATATTTGCTTAAATCTTGAAAATTCCTAAAATCTGCAAAAACAACATAAAATCCAAGGTAGCTCCACTCTAAGTGTGTAAAATGCATGCTTTATGCCCTAAGATTTCAACATTAATGTGCTCATCAACACACTTTATTCAAAATGGGCTAATCACTTTCGCCAAAAGGAGAGCTCAATGATGTTTATATCCCTCACAAAGAAGCTATTGTGTGCTAGGTTGGCTAAATCATGGGACAAGAAAAATCTTGGTTGATACCGGATCATCCGCAGACACTACGTCTCAGGATGCTTTCCCATCACTATGGATCAACAAGGAAATGTCACCATCAACTGCAACCTTGGTATACAACTTCCAGAGAAGTTCCATTCCCATTAGAGGGATAAGTGTAGGGATTTCCACCCACAAGTAAGCTGACCCATTATGTTTGTGGTCAGGCGCAGCTTGTCGATGTGGGACATTTCTTGGGACTACTCTGCTTTAGGGGCTGTTTGAGTAATTATCTCCCCCAGGCATGCGATACTAAAATCACCAGCTGCTAAGGGCGTTGGAGTTCTGCAGGATTGATCAAAGATAGTCTAGAACCTGTCAAAATGATCGATGGAGGATAGTCCACAACTCGACTTGCAGAAGCCACTCTCACCGACTGAATATGTAACAACAAGTGTGGGGGATTGGGACAATGGGGAGCACCTGTCACATCCCGCCCTAACTCCACCAAGGGAATACCCTATCTGGATTACCTGGGGAGTGAATTACTGTCCCGCCGATCAAGTTTAGGAACGATCATAATCACTTAGCACAATAATATAATCAAAAGCAAGAACAATTCCTTATTTCCAAATAATTCAATAATAAAAGTCGAGAAAGTACCTCAGAAGGATTCACAAATAACATCAGAGTGCGGAAAGGATTTCATTAGTATAAACAATCAAGTGTAAAATGGAGGGAGGAAACCCGTCCTATAATATTAGCGGAAGATGAAACGAATAAAAGTAAAGGTTACAACCGATTCACCAAATAACGAGTGAAACAACTAAGCTATAGTCCCGATAATTCAAATAAAAGGTTAAAAAGGGAATGAGGCGACATCCCATCCTTAACACACAATATAAAACTGAACTACTACAAAAAGTCCCGATCTCGGTCTACTCGTCTTTATCAACTGGTTCATCGCCACCAGTATGATACAAGTCTTCAACTCGGCCTCCAGAGGGTTGACTGGTACAGCCAACAGTGGTATTACCTGCAGAAAAGTCTAACAAGATATGTTGCGAAAAGGAGTGAGTTCAAAAGAACTCAGCAAGGAAAGTTATTCCATAATAACATAAATCATATGATGCACAACATAGCATGATGCAATATGATATGAGACATATGATGTAAACATGAATCTAACTCTAAGTATGCTGGTCATCTAGGGTAGACATGCTTTAAGTCATAGCACCGTACTTCTCTGGGTCGTCAGTCACTCTCCCATTTCCATATCTTGGGAATGCCCGGGGAAGATCGGTAAAGTCATCAAAAAACCGTGGTAAGGGGATCGGTCACCGCTCTCTCACATCACCATTTGGTAAAGTACTGGCGCATGTCACAGTAAAGCCTAGCCCAATGCAAGTCATCTACTCAGTCATATCATCTCAGTTCCAGATACGTCCATTCCTCTCCCCCGGCGATCCTTTCCGGTATCCTTCACATTAGAGTCAGCGTAATCCTGGATTACGGACTCATCAACCCTATTGGTCATCCACATATAGTAAACGGGAAGCTCTCACGTCCTCTCACGGGTTGGTTACCGGTCTTGAGCGCCCGTGAGCCCAAGTCCATCCATATGCAACCCTACCAATAAATGGCCCCCACAATGAGATTTATGACCTCTCACGGATTGGTTACTGGTCTTGAGTGCCCACAAATCCCCACTGCTACCACGGGTCGTTCGGTCTCAATGCCCTTCCGATTCGGGTCTGATACGACAGGGACATCCTAGCCAAACAACTAGACAATCCTATGTATGTCATCCAATAACCTGGGAAAGAGTCGATAGGCACCATCAGAGAACATCCCATACTATTCCCTCCGGTGTCCAAGGACAGAAGTGTCAATAGGACACTCCCCAATCCCAAGTTATACCTAGACAATCACATATTCAAGTTCATCACTTCTCATGCATCCAATATATCTTCATAATACAAGTTAAATCATGATATTGAAATGAATCATCATAGACATAAGTAAACAAGAATAGTAATGTAACATGACAAGAGTATAAAGATTTCAATACTACTGTTCTAACACGTATATCACAGTCTTATAACGATTAAAAGAAATCAAGAGATTCTATTCATAAATAAGAACATAAATCATAAGTTGATGATCTATATGTTTATGGAGATAACCATCCTTACCTTAGGTTGAGTTGATGATGAATTGAGAGTACCAAGAAATAGTCCAAAATAATTGTTAAGGCCCTAAACAAACATCAATAATAAGTTAGAGAAGAAGTCGAGAAGATCGGATGTCAAACGGATCAAAATGGAGCAAGGTTGCTGTCAGCAACAACTTTGACCAAAACCATCGACCAAAACCATCGACCAAAATAATCCTCGGGCAGAATAGTGGATTTTGGGGATTTTGGTCCGAAATGGGTCTTCCGGGGTTCGGATCGATCTGAAACTTGGAGGGATGATTAATAACAATGTAAGAACACTACCTAGCAAGTATTATCACAATCCAATGGTCCAAATGAAAACCCCCAAATTGAGGTCCTATGTTCTAAAGACAAGAATCCTAGCATTCATGAGAAATTGATGTAATTGAAAGGGAAGCTAGAGAATTAGTTGGGGAATAGGTTAGGAACATAATTACAATCATTTGCAAGCCAGAGATTAGACTAATCATACTCCACATCTCAGTTTAGTATAATAAATCGAGTTGTGAAGTAAGGAATCATAGTAATGTATATGTAAAGATCAAGATGCAAGTGAAGCATAGCAAGAATGAAGGAAAAGCAAGTATAAATGGGAAGAGACGATCATGGCAAGGTGTTTGCAAGGTTGCAGCACCTTGGCCATGGTCTCATCAGTAAAAGAAGAAGGGAAGTGAGTAGAATAGAGAGCAAGAGAGAGAATCATACCTTAGAAGATGGTAGTTGGAGAAGAGAGACAAGGATTCTTGTAGAAGGTCATCACCCAAGCTAAGGAGGAGCTAAAGATGAGCCTTCCCACGTTCTCAGGTGAGAAAAATGATTGCAAAAGGCTCAAGGCTCGAGGTCATATTAAATAGAAAAGGAATATTCCATGGAATCGTTAACTTGGCAGACTGGGACATTTTGGTCGATGCTTTTGGTCGATGGTATCAACCAAAATGATTTCAGCAGAAAACTCAGGTTTAAAACAGCAATTTCAAGTAGGGATTTGAAAGGCTATACAAGGTCAAATTGAGTGAGGTTTTCTTCCACAATTCAATCAAGAAGTCTAGTTTCCAGAAATACATTTGGATCAAGCATGGGAGGTCATTAGGTCCACCAAATAAGCTTACCTTCTTCGATGCGCAAGCAGGATTTGCCAGACACAGTTCAGCAACTTCGGACAGGGATTTGGAAGGCTATATGGGGTCAAATGGAGTGGGGTTTTCTCCTACAAGTCCATCAAGAAGTCTAGTTTCAGGAAATATATTTGGTTTGAGCACAGGAGTTCATTTGGTATTTCAACTAATTCACCCCTCTTCGGTGTGCAGATTCAAAACTAACACTGACAATGCCCTCAAGTGAGGGGCATCATCGTCAATGTTCACAGGCTTGGGTTCCAACACCAAATCATCAACCAAAAGGGTCCACAAGTCTCATTTCCCCCACTTCGGGTTTTCGGACCTACAAACATAATAGGTCCCGGGCCGGGCCAAGGTAGGATAAGGCCAAACATTACAAATCTACCCTGAGGGAAAGGTCTGACATGGCTTCCTAAGGTTTTCAAAGATAATAATATTGAAACTAAAGTCAAACTTTAAGGTCTAATATCAAACAAGTCTTTCTTTATCCCAAAATAAAAAGGGTGTCCGGGCTAGGTTTGGGCTGGATGTTACAGCACCAGTCAAAAGGGGGCCATGGTTACTGAACCTACCCCATGCACCAAAAGGGTGACTTTCTTAGAAGTTTTATCCAGGGGTTATTCCGGGAAGTGACTTCCCTGGAAATCGAAAGATGGAGGCCTCCTAAGCCTTTCCCTCAGTGAAAAGCATTTGTATCTTCGTTGCTGAAAAGCATTTGCAGCTTTTGCAAACTAACCCAAGAGTAATGGAAATGTTGTGAAAAGACGTTTGCAACCCTCACGAAAGGAGGATGTGCTTCAGTATCTGAGCAACAGAGGATCCTCAGAAGATAGAAGTGGCAAAGGAGCTTCACATAAACTTGAAAGTCATTGGTATCCGAGAAGTTACTTGCTATAGTAAGCTAAGTTCTCGGAAGGGGACATAAAACTTATGCGAATTACCAGAAGACAGACTTCTAAGGAGAATTTACTTGTCAATAAGGTGCATCACGAAACAAGTAAGAATCACTGGCTCAAAATAGTTACAAGTATTTTCCTAAGTATGACTTCCCAGACGAAGGGTGCACCTCTGGGTTTCTATCCCTAAGTATCCATACTTAGTCATTTTCCTCATGACTTCCAAAAAAGTGCTTATGTGGGTGTCCAAGGGAAGGCAATTATATTATAATTTTCTTTCAGGGCCTATTTTAGAAAGTACAGAGTCTTTGAGTTTGAACAAAGAAATGATAAGAAAAGACTTTCCATTCATGAACAATGGAAAATTTACAAAAGGAAGGGAGCTCCCAAAAAATATAGGAGCCCTAAAAATGATTCCAAAAAGGGTAAAGAAAAAGAAAAAAGGAAATACTTTTTCTGATAAAGCCAGCAAAGTTAAAGGTTGATATCATCTTGAATGGTCACTATGATAGTGCCATCTGGGTTCACTTGTTGAAGAGGGATAGGCTCTGCATCTTCTTCAAAATTTTTGGGATCAAAGGCGGCGACACTAATGCTAGGAGGAGAGGAGGGCCGAGTTACACCCTTGGTGGAGGAAGAAGATGCTCCTTGCGAGGACTGCATCTAGCTGAATACAGGGATGTTCAGCCATCTACATGCATCGGCATCAAAAGGAGAATCTTTGTAGACTCTCTCCAGCACGTCTTCTGGGAGCCTCTTGATCATCAACTTGAAGGCCTAATCCAGCCCAAGCTCAAAACCAGGAGTAGCGGCATCCAGCATCTCATTTTTATATTCCTCAGATCTCCTGAAGGCATTTATGGCCTCCTCCCAATACCTACTCGCCTTCTCTATCAACTTCTTCACACCGATTTACATATGGTCCAGTTCAACCTGAAGAGATCGTTTCTCATATTCCATCCTTGCACAGTTGACTGTCTAGGCCTCTTTCTCTCTTTGAAGATAGGCTAGGGAGCCCCCGAGTTCCTATACTCGGATGTGCAACTTGAATCTCTCAGATTCTACGGCCAGTTTCCTTCAAGAAGATCCTTGCAAACCTTATTTGTTGCTTTCTTTTCCTCAATCGCCTCATCCCTGAGATTTTTGTAATGAGCATTGCTCTTAACAAGCCGTCCAAGCTGTTCTTTTAAAGACTCAACCCTCCTCTGAAGAGTGTCCCTTTCGGCCATGACCTGATCACGTTCCGCTATCAAAGTTGCATCGTAATATAAATGCTCTGACAGGCTTCTGGTCAGACTGGACACTTCGGAGGTTAGGTATTTGCTCCGGCAAATCAATCCCTCAATCATGGATGCGGAATGGTAAGTGTTCCTGAGAAATGAGAGGGATTAGTATTAAAAAAAAAAAAAAAAAAAAAAAAAAAAAAAAGAAGAAGAAAGAAAGAAAGAAGAAGAGAAAAGAGACAACTTAAATTACATTGCAACTTGGGACACTAGGGTGTGTAGGGGAAGCTTGTCGACAGCCCGCTTGTCATCAGAGGCCACAGCGTGCTCCATCCATTCCCTAATTTTAGCCGTATCCCCCATAAGTCCGCCTTTCTCTGAAATCTTCCATGGAGGAATCTAGAAGGAGGACGAGGGCTCTGAGGAACATGGCAAGACTTTGTCTTCCACAAGCGCCTTGGACAAAGGTGTTCCTGTTGCTGCAGAAAAAGGTCTCGAGACTCTCGATGGATCTTGGATGCCTGAGCTACTGGAGCCTCTAAGGCAACTCTATACATCAGGATTGTCACTGTGGTTGTTGGTGCTGGTGTTGCTGGTGTTGTTGCTGCTACTACTGTTGAAAAAGAAACTCCAATAGATTGAACTTTCTCTTGAATTATGGAAGGATGGGACACAAAAGCCCTGGATGTTGGGTTGGTCCTAATAGTCCTAGAAGTAGTACCTTTCAAGGTATCTTTGTCACATCCACCGAGCTGGTACCCTATCTAGCATACCCGGGATGTGATCCACAGCCCCGAAGATCCATAGTTCAGGGACCACATCATCCACATTGACAATAACACAATTATGAACAATCAATATTAAACTAGCAATTCATAATAATAGAATTAAGAAAAGAGATACCAAGGATAATCAGAGTACGGAAGTAAATATCATATCAGATAAATTAAGAAGGCAATGGGCGGAATCCATTCCTTCAAATAAGCGGAAGTGAGGTCAAAACTGAATAAGTACAAGTCTCAAGTTATGAAATTTAATTTAAGGTTATTACAATTCCTCTGAGTTTAACTGTCACAAAAAAGGGGTAGGTAGCAACACATAAGTCTCCTCCACAATAAATATGTTCTCTTCGATAGTGAAGACCTCAGAGACTCAATATGGCTGCTCCCAAACTATCTCAAGGCTAACCCTAAAACGCCGGAGGATCTACGTCGGTACCGTCACCGAAGTCTTCATTGTAGCTAGCCTCCGGATAGTAGTATGAGGCATCCGGGTCCGCCTCAGGGAATGTGCCATCAAAGAAATCACCTGTAGAGTAGCCTAGCAAAATATTGCAACAGAAAAGGAATGAGTTCAAAAGAACTCGGCAAGGAAGTTATTCCACAACACATAAGCCACAAGATAATCATAAAATGATGCAGATGATATGAGACATATAATGCAATATGATTCTACTCTAAGTATGCTGGTCATCTATGGTAGACATGCTTTAAGTCATAGCACCATACTTCTTTAAGTAGTCTTAGTCACTCATCACCGGGGGGAATTGGGTCCTGCATCCCTCTCGGACAAATCCATGGTTGGGGGTTTCGGTCACCACTCTCTCACATCACCATTTGGTACAAGTATTGGCGCATGTCAAGGTAAAGCCTAGCCCAATGCAAGTCATCTACTTAATCATATCATGCCAGTTCCAGATACGTCCATTCCTCCCCTCTCGGGATCCTTTCCGGTATCCTTCACACTAGAGTCACGGATATTACTCACCGGACTCATCAACCCTATTGGCCATCCACAAATGGTAGACGGGAAGCTCTCACGGATCATTTCACCGGTCTTGATTGCCCGTGAGCCCAAGTCTAACCATTTGCAACCCTACCAATAAATGGCCCCTTTCGGGTAACCGCCATGCAATTTATGTCCTCTCACGGAGTGGTTACCGGTCTTTAGCGCCCATAAATCCACACTACTACCACGGGTCCTTCGGTCTCAATGCCCTTTCGAATCGGGTCTGATATGATAGGGACATCCTAGCCATACATCTAGACAAGTCCTATGTATGTCATCCAATAACCCGGGAAGTGTCGATGGACACCTTCGGAGAACATCCCATACTATTCCCTCCGATGTCCAAGGACAGAAGCACCAGTAGGGTACTCCCCAATCCAAAGTTATACTTAAGCAATCACATGCCCAAATTCATCATATCAATTCACAAAATACAACCTCATAATAAACATTCGATTCATGACATTGACATAAGTCATCATATATTGAAATTGATAAACATGATAAGATATTGAATTAAAATAATGTAAATACAAAGCTACTGTTGAAAGACATATGTAGCAAGTCTAACATGATAGGAATATGAAATAAAAACTATGCTCACTAGGTTAGGAACACCAAGTCAAAATTCCATGTCCTATGTAATTTTATCGATAACTATCCTTACCTTGAATTGGAGAAGAGAATGGTCCAAGATCACAAGCAAGTGGCCCAAATAGTCTTAAAACCCTAAACAACCATATATGAAAGGTTAGAGAAGAAATCAGAACAATCGGAGATCGAACGAATCAAACTAGGCAAAAGTTGCTGATAGCAACTCTGTTGGTCGATACATTTGGTCGATAGTATCGACCAACAAGCATCGACCAAGAAGATTTCGGACAGCAAGCTGGCTTTTTGGGTTTTGGCCCAGATTTGGTCTTCCGGGTCTCGGATCGATACGAAACTTGGGGAATAGTCTAAGCACAACATAGGGACACTAATTATCACGAATTTAACATAATCCAATGGTCCATTTAGAAATCCCCAAATTGATTCATCAAGGTCAAGAGTTGTTAAACATGGCATTAGCTATATCTTAATGCAAATTGGGGGAAAAACATAGGGGATTAGATAGGGAATCACTTTGAAGCAACATTGAACTCATATGCAAGGTGTAGATTAGGTTAATCATAGGCTTCATCTCAGTTTTGGTAAATAAAGCAAGTTGGTGAGCAATAAATCATGGAAATGTGTAGTTAATGATCATGAGGTGAATAAATCATAGTCATATCGATGAAAACATCAATATATGAGGTATAGAAGGCTCATGGCAAGGTGTTTGCAAGGTTGCAGCACCTTGGCCATGGTCCCAACAGTAAAATACAGAAAAGAGGAGTGAGAAAGTGATTAGGAGAGAGAGTCATACCTTGAGAGTGGAACAAGAAAGTGAAAATGAGTGGTTGGCAATGATTAATGGAGTAGATGCTTCACCATTACCAAGGAGAAGTTCTTGAGAGGCTCTCCCACGTTCTCAGATGTTGAAAATGCTAGAATAGGGCTCCAGTCTCGAGGAATAAATAAATAGAAAAGAATATTCTAGAGAATCTTTAAACCCTGGGTTCAACAAACTGTTGGTCTATACTATTGGTTGATAGTATCGACCAATAGTATCGACCAAAACATGTTTCTGCAGAATTTAACAGAATAGTTCAGCAACTTTAGGTGTGGACTTGGAGGGCTATACAAGGTCAAATTGCATGGGGTTTTCTCCTACAGTTCACTCAAGAGGACTAATTTTAGGGAGTACCTTTGGATTATGCACAGGAGTCCGTTTGATATCTCAACTGTCTCACTCTTCATCAATGCGCAAATTCTAACTTAACACTGATAATGTGCTCAAGGAATGAGCAGCATCATCAATGTCCATATACTGGAGTTCCGACAACACATCATCAACCAGCAGGGCCCATAAGTCCCTTCTACCACCACTTTGGGTCTTCGGACCTACAAACACAACAATGACCGGGTCGGGTCAAGGTTAGGTAAAAGCTAGATTTTACATTCTCCCCCCCCCCCTTAAAGAAATTTTGCCCTCAAAATTAAAAGCATACCTGTGCTTCCAAAAAGATGAGGAAACTTCTCCTTCATTTCGTCTTCCTTCTCCCATGAAGCTTCTTCCGGGGTATGGTTCTTCCACCGAATCTTCACAAAAGGGATGGTGCGATTCCTGTGAAACCCAGCCCTAACCTTGACCCGGAAAAACCCTGTTGTTTGTAGGACCGACAACTCGAAATAAAGCAAGAAGTCAGCTTTGGGCCATCCCAGTGGAGGACTTGGTGTCTGGCTTTGAATCCATGAGTGTTGATGACAATGTGCTATTTATGGAAACTGAATCTTGATGAAGATTGGATTAGTTGATGGAATTGGAGTGTTCTCTATCATGGTTTGAAGGCATTTCTACCTATTAGGTAAGTCACTTGGTTTGTGTGCAAAACCCCTTTATGTTTGGATTTGTTCTGAGCCTTCAATTCCCTGTTTTGAACTTGCTGAACTAATTGGTCGACTGGACCAGTCGACCAATCCACTCGACCAATGGGTTCTGTCTTTGGTAATTAGGTCTTGCTTGCTCTATTTAAGTCCAATCTCGAGTCTACTTCGTATTTTCTGCCTCCAAACTCTTGGGAACGAACCAAAGACCTCTGCAAGTCATCTCCCTTGCACTCTTGGTGTTTATCTTGACGGATCTTCGTCAAAACTTGTGTTCTTATACAAAAAGGTATGTTTACACTCTCTTCTTCTTCTTCATCCTTGTTTTCTTTCCTTTTTGAGTTGAGACAGAAGAGGAGATGCTGCATTCTCTGTTGCAAACATCTCTGAACTTATCTCTCATGATCTTCCTAAGGATTAATGGCTAAAGCAATGTCCGTAATCATGATCATTGCCAGCTTTTGAAGGAATCATGATCTAAATCATGATCTTGTCTTCGTTTGTCTTTGATTTAAATTCTGATCTTCTTAGATCTATTTTACTGACCATATTAGTAGTCAATCGCTGTGTTTTCCTTACATGATCCATGATCTATCAATCTCTAGTTGTTTCTCCTCTATCATACCATGCTTTCTTCAAGTATCATGACTGATACATCTACGGTAAGTTTTGTTTCCTTATTTAAATTCAGGTTCTTAGATCTATTTCTTGAAGACCTATGTATGCCTTCAATGATATCTTTATCAAAATCAATGATTCATTCTCCTATTGTTCGTGTCTATGATTTGTATTTTTAATTCTTCAAGAACCATGATTAATCTAATTATGGTAACTTTTATTTCCTAATTTGTAACTCTAAAACTTGATTCGATTGATGTTTCGAAGTCCTCTTTATGTTAGGATACTACCAATGTAGTTTACCCCTTGTTTAGTACCCTTTTGAACCACCAAATTCGGTTCTTTATTCTTAAAACTCTGATTTTGTAGGCCATCTTGTCTCTCGTTGGTCGACTGATTGGTCGACTGGGACAGTAGACCAATCCAATCGACCAATGAGTATAGCAACTCCAGATTTGGTCTGTTTTGGATGTTTTGATATCTTTTCTTTTAGGGATCTTTCCTAATATGTTGTATACACTTGTCTAGGACCTTCTTCTCAAGTTTGTCAAGGTCTTACTTGAATTCTTAAGATTCCTTTGCAAGTTATAAAAGGTAAGGATGGTTACTTCCTTAACAACATAAATTGTATATCTTAGTTTCTATATTTGAATCTTGTTAGTTTATTTCCTTAATTAGATTCTTACAATGTTATACTACTGTTGTACTGTCTTGATATCAGTAGCATTACTTATTTATATTAAATAGACTGATGTATGATTTACTTACAAGTTGAATGTTATTGTTGATTTCTTTCCATATATGAAGTTACCATATATGTGAAGTTATGGATTGATGCTTGTGTATGCTTAAGTATGGTTTGGAAAGGGGAGGTGTCCTCCTGACACTTCTGTCCTAGGACTACTACGGGAATATTATGGGATGTTTCTGGAGATGCCCTTTGGACACCTTCCTAAACTGTTGGATGACATATTTAGGACTGTCTAGTAGTGTTTGGCTAGGATGTCCCGTTATGTCAGTCCCTAATCGGAGGGGTATTGAGACCGAACGACCCGTGGTAGCAATGGGGATTCATGGGCGCTCAAGACCGGTAACCAACCCGTGAGAGGACAGGAATCACATTGTGGGGACCATTTATCGGTAGGGTTGCATATGGTTAGACTTGGGCTCACGGGCTCTTAAGACCAGTAACCAACCCGTGAGAGGACGTGAGAGCTTCCCGTTTACCATATGTGGATAACCAATAGGGTTGATGAGTCCGTAGTCAGGGACTATGAGGACTCTAGTGTGAAGTGTACCGGAAAGGATCGCCAGGGGCGAGGAATGGATGTATCTGGATCTCACTTGATATAACTAAGTAGAAGACTTGCATTTGGCTAGGCTTTACCCTGACATGCACCAGTACTTAGACCAATGGTGATGTGAGAGAGCGGTGACTTATACCCCCAGCCATGGAATGTCCGGAGGGATGCCGGACCCACTACCAAAAAGCGTTGTGTGATGAGACCTTCCCAAAGAAGTATGGTGGTATGACTTAAAGCATGTCTGCCAATAGAGACCAGCATACATAGAGTTAGATTCATACATTCATTGTTTGTCTCATACCATATTGCATTTATGTTTGCTTTGAAATCCTGCCATTTATGTTATTACGGTTTAACTGCCTTACTGAGTTTCTTTGAAACTCATTCCTTTTGTACAATGTTTTGTTAGATTATTCTACAGGTTCTGAGTATCATGACTGCTTGTATGAAGAAGCACAAGGAGAAGAGGCATATCTCCAGGAAGGTGATTGCGGTTACGACAATTACACTGAAGATTCCGCGGGTTACCATAATTATACATGAACAAATGTCATTAATGCAATAAAAGAAAAGTGCATAATATACAATAATTAAGTGAAACAAAATGAACTTCATTAATTTCAAAAGCTTTTACAACGATTACATCTGAAATGCATAAATGAAAATCCTAAGGCACAGTCTATCTAGGTGATCTCCTCTGATCTCTGTATGCTCTGAATCCGCTAGCCGAGTCACCCGATGCTATATCCTATCCTGTCGTGACTCCATCCTCCCATACATCTGCTCCTGTCTGACCTCCATCCTCTCTAGCATGGAAGTCATCGATCTCATCTGTGCCCCAAGATCTGAAGCCTCTGGAACTGCATGAGAGGGGCCACCTGCCTTGAAGTGCAATGAAGGAAACTCGTGATGCACTGGCCCAGCCTCGTGCATCTCTGTATCGTCTCCGGCCTGATCATCACTATCAGGACCGATATCCTCTCCTCCATCCTCTGACTCCTGATCCTCATCCTCTATCTCCTCATCATCCTCACCCTCTGGACCAGGAGATCTCACAGTCTGCTGCAGTCCCATCTGACGAATGGTTCGAGTCCCGATCGTATATCCCTGTGAACCAGTGTCCACTGGTGTATCCTCTAAACTCACCCCGAAATGCCTGAAGATCAAGGTCAGTAGCCTCCCATAGAAAAGGTTCCGCATGCTAGGCCACAGAACCAAGTCCAGCATAACTTGCTGAATGATGTAGGAGAGATCGATCTCGAAGCCCATGTAGATGCGGTAGATGACTAAGGCTTCCATCACTGTTACCCGATGGTGATGTCCAGCTTTCGGCATAATGTTTCGGCCGACTATGCGACCGATAATCCGTGCTGAATCTGTCATCCATCCGCTAGTCCACGGAGTGAAGCAGCGGCGACTATCCCATAGTGTGGAGCATATCTCGCGCAGCTCATATGGCATCAGGTAGCTGTCTATATTTGCCCCCGCAGGTATCCATACACACTGTCGTGGGTAGTAAGGAACCCACAAAATCTCAGCTAGTGATCGGGTAGAAAAGCGAATCTGAGTCTGGAAGACCCTACTCCTGAGGACAAGTCTAAGCGGATGTCCTAGACCTTGAGCCTCCTCAGTGTAAGTAAGGTTGCTGAAAAACAACCTCACTAGCTCCAGGTATACCGGCAGATCCTCATTGAAGAGATGTGTCCACTGCAACGTGTCGAATCTCTGCCGAATCCTAAAGACTCTGAGCTGGCGTAGGTGAAGCAGACGTCCCAGCTCGATGTTGCAATAACTGAAGGAGGCCTCGTACAAAAACTCGGCCTGTGGTGTGTCGAACATGTCTGGTCTCCGAACCTCCTGTCTAGGCTCTGAAGGAACCTAACCTCTACCCCTGAGTGCCCCTACAATACGACCACGACCTCTACCTCGTCCTTGCCCTCCCCTCTGCATAGTGTGTGTTTGTGGAAGAGACAATGACATTGTTGGTTAAGTGCTATTCAAGATTTAAGCCAAAAGGGTATTTTCGTAATTTTTCGGAAATTTTCAAATTTGGGGGAAATTTGATTTGAAGATACTAGCATGTGCATAATACTTGGAATTTCATGTCTATGAAGTTTGTTTGAAGGAAATCGATCGAAAACTTGGGTAAAAGTGGAAAATTCAACAAGAAGGAAAATTTGGGGATTTTGCAATTTAGGTCAAAATTGAATTTTTGAAAAGTTGAAATTGGTTAAATAAAACTATATGGACATATCTACAATATCATTTTGAGCATGTAGCAATTGATTTCATGCGAAAACTCCTAGCGGTTTGTGAGAAATCGAAATTTTTCTAAAGATAACGATTTCGGTACGAAAACCTTGCGAGAAGTGCAAAGAGGTGTTAGAACTTGTTGTCTATGCATAGCATTGTGTTAAAAACCTAGGGAATATGTTTCTAAATATTCCTAAACATGATTTCTAACAATGGATACAAGTAAAACATAGATTTGATTGAAATGCAAGCATGAGAAGATGAAGTAAAAGAGAAAATGTTAGTTTTACCTTGTGTTTGTTGATTGTGAGTTGTGGTGTTGTTGTTGAAGCACTTGAATCACCCAAAGATGCTTGGAAGAGCCTTAGAAGATGTTTCCCTAGAGCTCACTCATTTGTGGAAGAAGTTAAAGTGAGGTTTGAATGTGAAAATAAGGCTTATAATGCGAATTTTCGTATTCTGTCTTGATTGGTCGACTCATTGGTCGACTGGGCCAGTCGACGACCAATCACTCGACCAATGGACACAGAGACCTCATTTTCTGCAGAATTTTTGGAAATTGTGATTTTTGTCTTATGGATTATTGTTTGATGGATACATGGATATATTTAAGTATGATTTAAGTTTTCAAATCATTTGGACTTGTGGATTATGTTGAAACTTCGAAATTCGGTATTTTGATGTTCTCAATTTTGCAGAATGGTTACTCTGAGAAGTGGGCGTGGTGAATCCAGTGGTCATGGAGGTGGTGAGATACCTAATGATGGTCATGATCAATAGACCAATAATGATGATCAGGGTACCCATGAGATACCCGGTGCCCCGAATGTTGGAAGCTTTCGTGATATTGCCAATATTATGGGCAATATGATGCAGCAGCAAGTAGCTTAGTTTAATCAGATGTTGACGGGTTTCATGACTCTACATAATGCTACTCGAACTGGTGCTAATGTGAATCCTCATGCCGCAGTCCTGAATGCGGGAGGTTTAGCTGGAACTCCTCATACTCGCCTGATGGAGAGTTTTCTGAAGATGCAAGTGCCCACTTTCACTAGAGTTACCAAGGACCCCTTGTTTCCTAACAAGTGGCTTCATGAGTTGGAGAAGGCTTTCCGACATCTGCAATGCTCGGAAGCTCAGAAGATTCTGTTTGCTGAACAGAAGTTGCAACAAGAAGCTGATGCATGGTGGACCTCCACTCGGCCTGTTTTGGAAGGTTTGCATGCGGGAGTTGTAAATTGGGAGTTGTTAAAGGAAGCTTTTAGCATGAATTATTTCCCTGAGGCGGTGAAAGATGCGAAGGAAGCTGAGTTTATGGTTCTCGTGCAAGGATCTTTGTCTGTGTTGGAGTACCAACAGAAGTTTGAGGAACTTCATTTCTTTGCTCCTGATTCTCTGAAGGTCGATCTCGCCAAAGCGAAGAAGTTCTTCAAAGGACTGCGCCCTGCCATTAAAGCTTACCTCACAGTCCAGCCTATTGTGAGCTATGCCCAAGTGGTGCAGAACTCTAAGAAGTTGGAAGAAACGGAGAAGGAGAATGCACGTATGCAAAGACCCTGGCAGCCAAGGAACCCTGGTTTGGTGGATCGTAATGATCGGCGTTTTGTGAGACCTACACCCTACCCCACTCCTACTTTTCAGCCTAGGAGTATAGGTCAGAACCCTGGTTTCCAGCAGCCCGGCCAATTTAGACACTATGGCGGAAACTGACCTCCAGTGAGTGCAAGTGCTAGGCCTGTGAATGCGAATCCTAGGCCTTTTATTCAGAAGCTCCCTGTTGCAGCTACCCCAGTTGGACCCAGCAATCCTGTTTGCTTTTTCTGTAAGCAAATCGGTCATTTCGCTTGTGCCTGTCCGAAGCGGCCTGCCCAACAGCCTGCTCCTGTGATGAAGAATACTCCTACTCGTCCCTCTGGTAGAGTGTTCAGTATTTCTAGTGCTGAGCAGGATCCAAGCCATGAAGTGATTACAGGTACATTGTTAGTCGCTTCTATTCCTGCATTTGTCTTATTTGATACGGGTGCATCTCATTCGTTCATGTCATCTGCATTCATCAAGAAGACTGACCTAATCCCTGAGAAATTGTCTAGTTGTTTGTTGATTAGTACACCTACTGGTCCTGTTGTGAAACTAGATAAGGGTTTAGTTAAATGTCCTGTTTTGATTGGTGAGAAGAACTTGGAAGCCAATTTTGTATTTCTTGATATGAAGGACTTCGATGTTATTTTAGGAATTGATTGGTTAACAGCCCACAAAGCTGTGTTTCTTTGTTCCTCAAGGAAGATTCAGTTCCATATTTGTGGAAGTCCACTCTTTGAATTTCAAGGTGAGAAAAGAAGGGTTTGTAAGAAGATACTGTCTGCACTGATGCAAGTCTATGCCCTAGTGGATGATGCTTCATCTGAAGACAAGGGTAAGGTGGAGAAAAGAGTTGATGAAGTCAGGATTGTCTGTGACTTTGTTGATTTTTTCCCTGGCGATCTATCAGGAGTGCCTCCAGATAGGGATGTTGAGTTTTCTATTGATCTCGTCCCTGGTGCCGCTCCGGTATCTAAGGCTCCATATAGGATGGCTCCCACTGAATTGAAAGAGTTGCAAAACTAGTTGAACGAGCTCATTGATAGAGGTTTCGTACAACCTAGTGTATCACCTTGGGGAGCTCCGGTCTTGTTTGTCAAGAAGAAAGATGGTAGTATGCGTCTATGCATCGACTACCGAGAGTTGAATAAGCTGACTATCAACAATAGATACCCGCTGCCCAGAATTGATGATCTCTTCGACCAGTTGAAAGGTGCAGCTGTGTTCTCAAAGATTGACTTGAGATCTAGATATCACCAATTGAAAGTGAAGTCTAGTGATATCTTCAAGACAGCTTTCCGAACACGGTATGGCCACTATGAGTTTAGGGTCATGCCTTTCAGATTGACTAATGCTCCTGCAGTGTTCATGGACCTCATGAACCGAGTTTTTCACGATGTGCTTGATAAGTTTGTGATTGTTTTCATCGATGACATCTTGATCTACTCGAAGAATGAAGAAGAGCATGCGAGCCATCTAAGTTTCACTTTGCAAAGATTGCGAGAAAAGAAGTTGTACGCCAAGTTTAGCAAGTGTGACTTCTGGCTTAAGAGAGTAGTATTCATCGGCCATGTGGTTTCAGCTGAAGGGATTCGTGTCGATCCTGAAAAAGTCCAAGCTGTGGCTGATTGGGAAAGACCGAAGTCAGTAACGGAAATAAGAAGTTTTCTTGGATTGGCGGGTTACTACAGAAGATTTATTGAGAACTTTTCTCGGTTGGCTGCTCCTATGACTAGGTTGACCAGGAAAGAAGAGAAGTTTGTTTGGTCTGATGCCTGTGAGAAGAATTTCCAAGAGTTGAAAGATAGATTGACAAGCGCCCCGATTTTGACTATACCTGATAGTTCCGGTGGTATGACAGTTTATACCGATGCGTCAAAGATTGGTTTGGGTTGTGTACTGATGCAACATGGCAAGGTCGTAGCCTATGCTTCTCGGCAATTGAAAGATTATGAGCGGAATTACCCCACTCACGATCTAGAACTTGCCGCTGTTGTCTTCGCTTTGAAGATTTGGAGACAGTACCTCTACGGTGAGAAGATTTCCATTTTCACGGATCATAAGAGTTTGAAATACTTCTTTACCCAGAAGGAGTTGAACATGAGACAAAGGAGATGGTTGGAACTAGTCTCTGATTATGATTGTGATATTCAGTATCACCCTGGGAAGGCAAACGTTGTTGCTAATGCTCTTAGTAGGAAGAACCAGAAGAAGACTTTGGATTTGAATGCTTTGAATCTACCATTGTGGTATTCTATTGAGAGCTTTGATTTGGAAGTTGTCCCAGAGAATTCTGTTTCTGTTCTTTCTGCCATGGCGGCAAGATCTGGCCTTAGAGATAAGATTGTTGCTCAGCAGAGTTCTGATCAAGAACTTATGGTCAAAGTTGAGAAGATTTCTTCGAATCCTGAGTCGGACCCCGACTTTGGTATATCCATGGATGGTGCCTTATTGTTTAGAGGTAGACTGTGCGTGCCGGCAAATGAAGAAGTTAAAAAGGAAATATTGAAGGAAGCACACCAGTCAGTCTTTACTATACACCCGGGAAGCACCAAGATGTACAAGGACTTGAAGGAACATTTTTGGTGGATTGATTTGAAGGCTGATGTTGATAATTTTGTTGCCAAGTGTGAGACTTGCCAACGTGTGAAAGCCGTTCGTCAACCCCCATCTGGATTACTTCAACCCCTCCCTATTCCTAGTTGGAAGTGGGAGGATATCTCTATGGATTTTGTAACTACCTTGCCTAGGACAAGTAAAGGCAATGACACGGTGTGGGTGATTGTTGATAGGTTGACCAAATCAGCCCACTTCATTCCTATGAAGATCACTCATACTCTGGATAAGTTAGCTAAGCTTTATGTGGACAATGTGGTTCGTCTGCATGGTGTGCCAATGAGTATTGTTTCTAATCTCGATCCTAGGTTCAGCTCAAGGTTTTGGATTAGTTTGCAGAAAGCTTTGGGAACCCAATTAAATTTGAGTACAGCTCATCACCCGCAATCGGATGGACAATCTGAGCGAACAATTCAGACGTTGGAACACATGCTCAAATCTTGTGTAGTGGATATGGGTGGTAATTGGGATGAACACCTAGCTTTGGTTGAGTTTTCCTATAACAACAGTTATCAAGCAACAATAGGCATGGCTCCATTTAAGGCTTTGTATGGAAATACTTGTAGGACGCCTTTGTACTGGACTGAGACGGGGGAAAGAAAAGTCTTAGGTCCTGAGATGATTGAGGCTACGAGTGCTATGGTTGATTTGATAAGAGAAAGGATTAAGTCTGCCAAGTCAAGACAGAAATCTTATGCTGACAAGAGAAGGACCGATTTAGAATTTCAAGTGGGAGAGAAAGTTTTCTTGAAGGTTTCACCAATGAAGGGTGTGATGAGATTCAACGTTAAGGGAAAGCTTAGCCCTCGTTTCATTGGACCTTTTGAGATTTTGGAAAAGGTTGGACCTATTGCGTCTTGATTAGCATTACCTCCGCCTCTTGCTGGTGTTCATAATGTGTTTCATATTTCGATGCTTCGGAAATACATAGAGAATCCGGAACACATTTTACAACAAGCGCCTGAAGGACTTAGTGCTGATTTGACCTACGATGAAGAACCGGTCGAAATCCTTGATAAGAAGGACAAGCAGCTGCGGAATCGCACCATCCCTTTGGTGAAGATTCGGTGGAAGAACCATACCCCTGAAGAAGCTTCTTGGGAAAAGGAAGAAGATATGAAGGAGAAGTTTCCTCACCTCTTTGGAAGCACAGGTACGCTTTCAATTTCGAGGACGAAATTTCTTTAAGGGGGGGAGAATGTGAAACCCAGCCCTAACCTTGACCCGGAAAAACCTTGTTGTTTGTAGGACCGACAACTCGAAATAAAGCAAAAAGTCAGCTTTGGGCCATCCTAATGGAGGACTTGGTGTCTGGCTTTGAATCCATGAGTGTTGATGACAATGTGCTATTTATGGAAACTGAATCTTGATGAAGATTGAATTAGTTGATGGACTTGGAGTGTTCTCTATCATGGTTTGAAGGCATTCTACCTATTAGGTAAGTCACTTGGTGTGTGTGCAAAACCCCTTTATGTTTGGATTTGTTCTGAGCCTTCAATTCCCTGTTTTGAACTTGCTGAACTAATTGGTCGACTCATTGGTCGACTGGACCAGTCGACCAATCCACTCGACCAATGGGTTCTGTCTTTGGTAATTAGGTCTTGCTTGCTCTATTTAAGTCCAATCTCGAGTCTACTTCGTATTTTCTGCCTCCAAACTCTTGGGAACGAACCAAAGACCTCTGCAAGTCATCTCCCTTGCACTCTTGGTGTTTATCTTGACGGATCTTCGTCAAAACTTGTGTTCTTATACAAAAAGGTATGTTTACACTCTCTTCTTCTTCATCATCTTTGTTTTCTTTCCTTTTTGAGTTGAGACAAAAGAGGAGATGCTGCATTCTCTGTTGCAAACATCTCTGAACTTATCTCTCATGATCTTCCTAAGGATTAATGGCTAAAGCAATGTCCGTAATCATGATCATTGCCAGCTTTTGAAGGAATCATGATCTAAATCATGATCTTGTCTTCGTTTGTCTTTGATTTAAATTCTGATCTTCTTAGATCTATTTTACTGACCATATTAGTAGTCAATCGCTGTGTTTTCCTTACATGATCCATGATCTATCAATCTCTAGTTGTTTCTCCTCTATCATACCATGCTTTCTTCAAGTATCATGACTGATACATCTATGGTAAGTTTTGTTTCCTTATTTAGATTCAGGTTCTTAGATCTATTACTTGAAGACCTATGTATGCCTTCTATGATATCTTTATCAAAATCAAGGATTCATTCTCCTATTGTTCGTGTCTATGATTTGTATTTTTAATTCTTCAAGAACCATGATTAATCTAATTATGGTAACTTTTATTTCCTAATTTGTAACTCTAAAACTTGATTCGATTGATGTTTTGAAGTCCACTTTATGTTAGGATACTACCAATGTAGTTTACCCCTTGTTTAGTACCCTTTTGAACCACCAAATTCGGTTCTTTATTCTTAAAACTCTGATTTTGTAGGCCCCTGTCTTTGTTGGTCGATTGATTGGTCGACTGGGACAGTAGACCAATCCAATCGACCAATGAGTATAGCAACTCCAGATTTGGTCTGTTTTGGATGTTTTGATATCTTTTCTTTTAGGGATCTTTCCTAATATGTTGTATACACTTGTCTAGGACCTTCTTCTCAAGTTTGTCAAGGTCTTACTTGAATTCTTAAGATTCCTTTGCAAGTTATAAAAGGTAAGGATGGTTACTTCCTTAACAACATAAATTGTATATCTTAGTTTCTATATTTGAATCTTGTTAGTTTATTTCCTTAATTAGATTCTTACAATGTTATACTACTGTTGTACTGTCTTGATATCAGTAGCATTACTTGTTTATATTAAATAGACTGATGTATGATTTACTTACCAGTTTTATACAAGTTGAATGTTATTGTTGATTTCTTTCCATATATGAAGTTACCATGTATGTGAGGTTATGGATTGATGCTTGTGTATGCTTAAGTATGGTTTGGAAAGGGGAGGTGTCCTCTTGACACTTCTGTCCTAGGACTACTATGGGAATATTATGGGATGTTTCCAGAGATGCCCTTTGGACACCTTCCTAAACTGTTGGATGACATATTTAGGACTGTCCAGTAGTGTTTGGCTAGGATGTCCCGTTATGTCAGACCCTAATCGGAGGGGTATTGAGACCGAACGACCCGTGGTAGCAATGGGGATTCATGGGCGCTCAAGACCGGTAACCAACCCGTGAGAGGACAGGAATCACATTGTGGGGACCATTTATCGGTAGGGTTGCATATGGTTAGACTTGGGCTCACGGGCGCTTAAGACCGGTAACCAACCCGTGAGAGGATGTGAGAGCTTCCCGTTTACCATATGTGGATAACCAATAGGGTTGATGAGTCCGTAGTCAAGGACTATGAGGACTCTAGTGTGAAGGGTACCGGAAAGGATCGCCAGGGGCGAGGAATGGACGTATCTGGATCTCACTTGATAACTAAGTAGAAGACTTGCATTTGGCTAGGCTTTACCCTGACATGCACCAGTACTTAGACCAATGGTGATGTGAGAGAGCGGTGACCTATACTGTAATATCCAGCCCTATTCTAACCTTGACCCTGACCCGGATCCACTGTTGTATTCAGGTCCGAGGACCCGAAGCGGTGGAAGAAGAGATTTATGGACCATTCTGATTGATGATCATGATTCGGAGACCGAGCCCATGGACATTAACAATGATACCCCTTGCTTAAATGCATTGTCAGTGTTTAAGGAAAGTCTGCGCATCGGAGAAGATTAATATGGTTGATGTACCAAATGACCTCCTGTGCACAATCCGAAGGTATTCCCCGGAACTAGACTTCTTGATTGAATTGTGGAAGAAAACCTCACTCAATTTGACTTTGTATAGCCTTTCAAATCCCTACTTGAAGTTGCTGTTCTAAACCTGAGTTTTCTGCTGAAAACATTTTGGTCGATACCGTCGACCAAAATGTCCCAGTCTGCCAAGTTAATGATTCCATGGAATATTCCTTTTCCATTTAATATGACCTCGAGCCTTGAGCCTTTTGCAATCATTTTTCTCACCTGGGAACGTGGGGAGAGCTTCCCAAAGCAGCTCCTTGGTTAGTGTGAAGGGTATCTCATCAAAGACACTTAGTTTATCATTGATTCTTGCCTTCATCTTCTACACTAAGGTATGACTCTTCATTCCACTCTCTACCCTACCATTTCCTACTCTTTTCTATTGTCATCTTGCTGATGGGACATTTGGAATGGTGCTGCAACCTTGCAACCGCCACTCCAAGTGCCTACTCATGCTCAATCCATGATTCCCTTAGCCATTCATTGATGCTAATGCTTATATCTCATGCCTAGCATATGTATTCCATGATTTACCTATTAACACCATACCATTTGATATCAAACTGAGCTATAGAGTGTATTATGTTCATGTTTAACATTGCCATATGATTCCAATCGAATTTCTATTAGTTCCTCTAGCTATTGCATGCTATTCCTCATCAATGCAATTAATTCCAACTCATGCCATGATGTTTATCACTTGAACTTGATAGCTCAAATTGGGGCTTTTTAATTAGACCATTGGATTGGGTTAATTCCTTGATTTATAGTGTCCTACTACTGTTGTTAAGTATGCCTCCAAGTTTCAGATTGATCCGAACACCGGAAGACTCATTTCGGACCAAAATCCCCAAAATCCACTATTCTGCCCGAGGATTATTTTGGTCGATCATTTTGGTCGATACCATCGACCAAAACCATCGACCAAAGTTGTTGCTGACAGCAACCTTGGTCAGTTTTGACTCAAATGACATCCGATCTTCCCGACTTCTTTTCTAACTTATTATTGATGTTTGTTTAGGGCCTTAACACTTATATTGGACTATTCTTGGTATTCTCAATTCATCATCAACTCATCCAAGGTAAGGATGGTTATACCCATAAACATATAAGTCATCAAATATTGAACTATGCTTTATCCAAAGAATGAAATCCCTAAATTTCTTTCAATCATTATGATACTGATACATATGTGTTAGAACAGTAACATTTAAATCTTTATACATTTGTTGTGTTACTCTATCATTTTGATTTGCTTATGTTTATAATGATTCGTTTCAATATCATGATTTGAGTACTATTATGAATATGCATTGGATGCATGAGAAATGATGAGATCTGATGTGTGATTGCTTACGTATGACTTGGGATTGGAGGGTGTCCTACTGACACTTCTGTCCTTGGGCATCGGAGGGAATAGTATGGGATGTTCTCCGATGGTGCCTATCGACACTCTCCCGAGTTATTGGATGACATACATAGGAGTGTCTAGTTGTGTGGCTAGGTTCATCCTTGTCGTGTCAGACCCGAATCGGAAGGGCATTGAGACCGAACAACCCGTGGTAGTGTATGGTTGGATGGGCGCTCTAGGCCGGTAGCCAATCCGGTAGGGGACATAAACCCTCCTACGGATACCTGAAAGGGGCCATTTATTGGTAGAGTTGCATATGGATAGACTTGGGCTCACGGGCGCTCAAGACCGGTAACCAATCCGTGAGAGGACGTGAGAGCTTCCCGTTTACTATATGTGGATGACCAATAGGGTTGATGAGTCCGAAATCCGGGATTTCGCCGACTCTAGTGTGAAGGATACCGGAAAGGATCGCCGGGGGCGAGGAATGGACATATCTGAATCTGACTTGACCGACTAAGTAGATGACTTGCATTGGGCTAGGCTTTACTGTGACATGCGCCAGTACTTGACCCAATGGTGATGTGAGAGAGCGGTGACCGATTCCCCTTACCATGGTTTTTGATGACTTTACCGATCTTCCCCGGGCATTCCCAAGATATGGAAATGGGAGAGTGACTGACGACCCAAAGAAGTACGGTGCTATGACTTAAAGCATGTCTACCTTAGAGACCAACATTCATAGAGTTAGGCTCATATCTGCATCATATGTTCCATATCACATTGCATTATTATATGTTCTGAATGTGTATGATTTCTAATTATGGACTAACTTCCTTGCTGAGTTCTTCGAACTCATTCCTTTTGTGCAAATGTTTTAGATTACATTCCAGGTACCGAAGATTACGATGGCACCTCCTATGAGGCGGACTATGATTCCACATACTACCCTCCAGGTAGTGGCGTCGGTGAGGATTCGTATATTGGAGCCGAGGAGGATTATTATTCGCACCAGGGTTAGCCCCACAGTTGTGCGGGAGCGGCAGCTCCTGGGTTTACTTCATCCATACTGTTGAGAAGACTACCATTAGTATAGAAGAAACCCTAGCATAGTGCCCCATTCCCCTGGTGTATTTGTGGAACCTTAGATTTTGTAATTAACTTGTCTTCAAATTATTCCGGTGATACTTGGATATGTAACTAACTTGATTTTATACTTTTCCGCTGCTCTGAGAGAGTGACTACCATACCTTCTCACCCTTTATGATTTTGATCATACCTTATTTATTATCTATATTCCGCACTCTGATTTAGTTAATCTTGTCTTATTCATGATACTTGATATTAGCTGTTTTTACCATTGATTATTACTGTTCATGATTGTGTTACCGTGTATGTGGGAGGCATGGACCTCAGATCATTGATCCTTGGACTGTGGATCACATCCCGAGTATTCCAAATGGGGTACCGGCTGGGTGGATGTGACATATACCCCCAGCCATGGAATGTCCCGAGGGATGCCGGATCACTACCAAAAGGCGTTGTGTGATGAGACCTTCCCAAAGAAGTATGGTGGTATGACTTAAAGCATGTCTGCCAATAGAGACCAGCATACATAGAGTTAGATTCATACATTCATTGTTTGTCTCATACCATATTGCATTTATGTTTGCTTTGAAATCTTGCCATTTATGTTATTACGGTTTAACAGCCTTACTGAGTTTCTTTGAAACTCATTCCTTTTGTACAATGTTTTGTAAGATTATTCTACAGGTTCTGAGTATCATGACTGCTCGTATGAAGAAGCACAAGGAGAAGAGGCATATCTCCAGGAAGGTGATTGCGGTTACGACAATTACACTGAAGATTCCGTTGGTGGTTATGCTCCGTACGATGCTTAGTCCGACCATAGAATGGAAGCGCCCTTGTGCCATTTATGAGATTTATACTTATAGAGACGTTGTCTATAAGATTGAGAACAATTTAGTTACCTATTGTACCTGCTATTGGGATTAGATTTTATCTTGTTCCTTTTCTTTTAAAACTACTTTTCCGCTGGTTGTAGATTGGGATTCCGCCTCACTTTACTTATTGATTTAGACATTCTGATTATCTTTCGTACTCTGATCATATACATGGTGTATTCTTTCCTTATTTGGATCTTTGGTTTATCTGTTGCACATCGATTATTATTGTTCATGATTATGATATTGTTTATGTGGGAGGTTGATTACTCGATACCTGATCTTCGAGGCTGTGGATCACACTCTCGGGTATGCCAGTTAGGGTACCGGCTGGGAGGATGTGACAATTCCGCAGCTGCTTGTCCTTTTTATCTAGGATTTCGGCTGGTCCTTCATCGTAAGAAAGATCAGCACTAAGTCCTTCGGGTGCTTGCTGTAGTATGTGTTTCGGGTTCTCTATGTACTTCCGAAGCATTGAAACATGGAACACATTGTGAACTCCAGCAAGAGATGGGGGCAAGGCCAAGCAATAGCGACAGATCCAACCCTTTCCAAGATCTCAAAAGGTCCAATGAAGCGAGGGCTAAGCTTTTCTCTCACATTGAATCTCATCACCCCTTTCATAGGTGATACTTTAAGGAAAACTTTCTCTCCAATTGGAAACTCCAGATCGGTCCTTCTCTTGTCGGCATAAGATTTCTGTCTTGATTGAGCAGACTTAATCCTTTCTCTGATCATGTCGACCATTGCACTTGTAGCTTCAATCATTTCCGGGCCTAAGACTTTTCTTTCACCCGTCTCAGTCCAATACAAAGGTGTCCTACTAGTGTTACCGTACAAAGCTTTAAATGAAGCCATGTCTATTGTTGATTGATAACTGTTGTTATAGGCAAACTCAACTAAAGCTAAGTGTTCATCCCAATTTCCACCCATATCCACTACACAAGATCTAAGCATATCTTCTAAAATTTGAATTGTCTGCTCAGATTGTCCATCAGACTGTGGATGATGAGTTGTACTCAGATTCAAATGGGTTCTCAAGGCTTTCTGCAATCCATTCCAAAACCTTGAGGTGAACCTAGGATCACGATCAGAAACAATACTCAGGCACTCCGTGCAGACGAACCACATTATCTACATAAAGTCTAGCTAGCTTGTCCAAAGTGTAAGTGATTTTCATAGGAATGAAATGGGCTGATTTAGTCAACCTATCAACAATCACCCACATAGTGTCATTTCTTTTACTTGTCCATGGCAAGCTAGTCACGAAGTCCATGGAGACATCTTCCCACTTCCAGCTAGGAATAGGAAGGGGCTGAAGCAATCCTGACGGAGGTTGACGAATGGCTTTAACACGCTGACAATTCTCGCACTTGGCAATAATGTCTTCAACATCCGGTTTCAAACCATTCCACCAAAAATGTTCCCTTAAGTCTTTATACATTTTGGTACTTCCAGGGTGTATTGTAAAGATCGACTGGTGTGCTTCTTTCAATATTTCCTTCTTGATTTCATCAATAGCAGGCACACAGAGTCTACCTCTAAACAATAAGGTACCATCTAAAGATGTACTAAAAGCAGGGTCCATTTCTGAATTTGTGGCGACTTTCTCAATCTTCTCTTTCAACTCAGGGTCGGAACTTTGCAAAGCAACAATCCGGTCTCTAAGGGTGGATCTTGCCGCCATGGCATAAAGGATACAATCCGAACCCTCAGGAACCACTTCTAAGCCAAACCTTTCCATCGACAACAACAACGGTCGACTCAAAGCACACAAGTTCAAATCCTTCCTCTAACCTTTCCTACTAAGAGCATCCGCAACCACATTTGCTTTGCCTGGGTGATGCTGGATATCACAATCATAGTCAGAAACCAACTCCAACCATCTTCTTTGTCTCATATTCATCTCTTTTTGGGTGAAGAAGTATTTCAGACTCTTATGATCTGTGAAGATAGCGATCTTCTCACCGTATAGGTAATGCCTCCAAATCTTTAAGGCAAAAACAACGGCGGCAAGCTCTAAGTCGTGAGTGGGATAATTCCGCTCATAGTCTTTCAATTGCCGAGACGCATAAGCCACAACCTTGTCGTGTTGCATCAACACACAACCCAAACCGATCATGGAAGCATCGGTGTAGACTGTCAACCCACCGGAACTATCAGGTATAGTTAAAACTAGGGCGCTTGTCAATCTAACCTTCAGCTCTTCAAAATTCTTCTCGCAAGATTCAGTCCAAACAAACTTCTCTTCCTTTCTAGTTAGGTTAGTCATAGGGGCAGCCAACCTAGAAAAGTTCTCGATAAATCTCCATTAGTATCCTGCCAATCCAAGGAAACTTCTTATCTCAGTCACGGTCTTCGGTCTTTCCCAATCGGTAACCGTTTGCACTTTCTCTGGGTCAACGCGAATACCCTCGGCTGAAACAACATGGCCAAGAAATACTACCCTTGAGAGCCAAAAGTCACACTTACTAAACTTAGCATAGACTTTCTTTTCTCTCAACCTTTGCAATGTGAAGTTCAGATGTTCCACATGTTCTTCTTCATTTTTCGAGTAAATCAAGATGTCATCAATGAACAGGATCACAAACTTATTGAGCACATCATGAAATACCCGGTTCATGAGGTCCATGAACACGGCAGGAGCATTTGTTAAACCAAAAGTCATAACTTTGAATTCATAATGTCCATACCTTGTTCGGAATGCCGTCTTAAAGATATCACTTGACTTCACTTTCAACTGGTGATACCCCGATCTCAAGTCAATCTTCGAGAACACAGACGCACCCTTCAACTGGTCAAACAAATCATCAATCCGAGGCAACGTGTATCTATTCTTGATCGTTAACTTGTTTAACTCTCGGTAGTCAATGCATAGGCGCTTACTACCATCTTTCTTCTTAACGAACAAGTCCGGAGCTCCCCAGGGTGACACACTTGGCTGCACAAAACCTCTATCTAGGAGTTCGTTCAACTGAGTTTGCAACTCCTCTAGCTCGGTAGGCGCCATCCTGTAAGGAGCCTTAGACACCGCAGACGCTCCCGGGATCAAGTCTATAGAGAACTCAACCTCTCTATTAGGGGGTAGTCCTGATAGATCGTCCGGAAACACATCAGAAAAGTTATAAGCAACACTGACATCTTCAAGTCTCTTCTTTTCCTTGACCTTGCTTCTAGATGAAGCATCTTCCACCAGGGAGTGGACTTGCATTAAAGCGGTCAAAGTCTTCTTGCTCACTCTTCCCTTCTTCCCTTGGAACTCCAAAACTGAATTCCCCTCCAATCGAAATTGGATCTTCTATGAAGAGCACAAGATCACAGTGTTGTAGGATGTCAACCAATCAATTCCCAAGATCACGTCGAAATCTCTCATATCGAACAACACCAAATTTGCCTTCAAGTTCAATCCACAAACACAAACAGGGCATTCCTCTAACACTTAATCTAGTTTAACAGCAGACCCAATAGGGGTACAAATTGACAAATAACTAGACAAACATCTGGGTGTTAGGTTAGTCTTCACAGCAAAAGTAGATGAAATGAATGAATGAGACACACCCGTATCAAACAATACAAATGCTGGTAAAGAAGCGACTAACAATTTACCTGTGACAACATTGTGACAAGCTTCTTGGTCAACACCGGATAAACTGAAGACTCTGCCGGTAGGAGGAGCAGGGACACTCTTCTGAACAGGAGCACCAGGCTAAACAGACTTCTTGAGGAAGAGGCAGGCAAAATGACTAGGTTGTTTGCAAAAGAAACAAACATTATCCTTCGGTCCAACAGAGGTCGCTGCCACTGGAGGTCTCTGAGATATAGGCCTGCGATGCACCATTCTAGGTTGAGGAGGCTGAACAATTCCAGCAGGTCGGGTCCCACTAGTCTGGCCATACTGGCCTACATAAACAGCACTGGGACTCGGCCCAACACTCCGGGGCTGATAGGTGGGAGTAGGGTACGGTGCAGGCCTCGCAAAGCGACGGTCAATACGATCAACAAATCCAGAAGGCCTGGATTGCCAAGGTCTCTGTGCTCGCGTATTCTCCTTCTCAGTTTCCTCAATCTTCTTCGCATTCTCAACGGCCTGAGCATAGTCCCCAAGAGGTAAGGCAGTGAGGTGAACTTTGATCGAAGGTCGCAGCCCTTTGAAGAATTTCTTCGCTTTGGCAACATCGGAGCTCAAGGAATCAAGAGCGAAGAAAAAGAGTTCTTCAAACTTCTGCTGGTATTCCAACACAGAAAGGGTACATTGCACCAATGCCATAAATTTTGCCTCCTTGGCATCTTTCACTAACTCAGGGAAATAGTTTCTACAAAAAGCTTCCTTAAACAACTCTCAAGAAACCACACCAGCATGAAGGTTCTCGAGAATAGGCCTGGTGGAGGTCCACCATGCATCAGCTTCATGTTGAAGCTTCTGTTCTGCAAACAACACCTTCTGATTATCTGAACACTACAGGTGTCTAAATGCCTTCTCCAGTTCTCTCAACCATCTATTAGGAAAGAGGGTGTTCTTGGTCATTCCAGTAAAAGATGGTACTTGAAGCTTAAGAAAACTTTCCATCAGCTTGGTATGCGGGATCTCGGTGGACCTCTCCACATACGGAGCTGCATGGCCTGGGTTTGTTGAACCACTTGCTTGGTTCTCTTCTCGTAAAGCCATAAATCCGGTCATCATTTGATTGAACTGTGCTGCCTGTTGCTGCATCATGTTGGTCATAACGCTAGCAATGTCTCTAAAGCTTCCGATTTCAGGGGCATCGGGAATTCCATTAGGGGTGGGGTTCTCCCCTTGTCTTTGCTGGTCCGGGACCCCAGCAGGCACATCATCAACTCTGGAATTATCAAAACCAATTAGACGATTTCTTAGAAGCACCATTCTGCAAGAGAGCCAAGGATTACAACATCGAAAATTAAACTTGTCAATAATCACTTGGACAAAAGATTAGAATGCCCAAATCATGCTTAAAATCATCAACATAGCAATATTATAGTCCAACATTGGTAAAAAGAACAAATCACAAATCAGATTTCCACAAAAAGCCCAAAAGCAGAAATTTTCCCTTATTGGTCGATACATTTGGTCGATGACTTCGACCAATAGTATCGACCAATTCATATTCTGCGCGAAAACAGAATATATGGCCCACTCGATTCATTTCAAATCACTTCCATTTCATTCTTGGCTCTGGGGAAAAGTTCTTCTTAAGGTCTCTAAGGGTTTTAGGGGTGATTTGAGGCTTCCAACACTCTTGCAAGCTTGCATTGATCATCAATACAAGTAAGTCTCATTCATTCTCTTCTTCTCTTTCCTTGCATTATCATTTACCATGACATGGTTTTCCTTCAAAACTGCAAAATGTTTGTTGCCAATGGTTAGAATCATGTCTATGGATGTTTAGAAACATGCTCCCACTAGCCTACGAACAAAACCAAGCATAAAACACAAGATTTCATACACTTAGGTTCCAAAATCACTATTCATTTCAAAATTTTCCAACTTTGCAAACACTTGCCTCATTTTTAAACAAAATTGAATTTTGACATGAAACCAAGTCCCACATGACTAATTTACCATGGGTAAGGTGTTCCCACATTCGGTTTGCCAAAATTCCCACTTTTGAAAAAATCACAAACATAGCCCAAGGAGGGATTTTCCTTCTCACATCTTGCTGAATTTTCACTTCCACAAGGTCAAAATGTTAGATTTTCACCAAATGAAACATCCCAGCATGTTTATCCAAGTCTTATGCACATGCTAGTACATTCAAAACTCATTTTCTCAAAAATTTTAATTTTTTGAAAATTTATGAAAATGCCCTTCATCTAACAATTGCACACGGGGACTAATCAAAACGAAATTTCTTTCTTGTCTCCACAGATTTATCATGCCCAGAGGAGGACGAAGGGCTGACAGAGGTCTAGGGCACGCTCCACGGCAGGAGGTTATCGAGGAGGACCTCTTTATCACACCTCAGGCAGAGTTCTTGTTTGAGCGCTACTTCTACGACCTACCGATCGAGTACGGGCGGTTGGTAGTCTTAGATGAGCTAGAGACTTTTCACATTCGGGAGAGGTTAGAGGCGATGGGATAGCTACCTTTTTACACCACGCCATATCCAGTCTACCCAGAGCTTGTCAGGTACTTCTATAGTAACCTGACCTACCGATTCGAGGATGACCTGCGAGATGGTTCTCTGATTGTCATCAGCTCCGTGGTCAGAGGCATCGAGATCACATTCACCACCAGTGAGTTGGCTGCGATCTTGGGGGTGCCGTCCGTACCGGATTTTCGTTGGTGGATTCCTCCTCGCACTGACATCATGGAGGCTCTTCTTCCACACGAGACACACGAGATATGTATGACTCTGTGGGATGATGAGAACTGTCACATGCCCAAGAGCGGCACTTCTATGCTGCCATCTGCTCGAGTCATCGCTCGCTTCGTCGGGCGAAACATTATTCCGAAGGCAGGGCATCACAGTAGGGTGATGATCATGGAGGCATTAGTCATCTATTACATTTACACTAGAGTGCAGATAGACTTGGCTCACATCATGCAGCATATCATGATAGACCGAGTTGAGCTTCCCGGGGTCAGGAACTTAGCTTTTGGTCGGGTCTTGACACGCATCTTCCAGTACTTCCAGGTGGATTTAGAGGACGCACTGATGATTCCTGATATAGAGATAGGTGAGGACCTCTGTGCATGGTCGATCAGGAAGATGGGGCTTGGTAATGCAGTTAGATCAGATGATGATGCCGACATCGACGGGGATGCCGAGGATGACGATGCAGATGAGCATGGAGACGATGATGATCACGATGATGCTCCAGCTCAGGATGATGATCAGGGGCATGAGGAGATTCCTGCTCCACAATTTTCCGAGGATGGAGGTCCATCTCACCAGACTTCTGAGACTCCAGGTGTGGCTTCTCATTAGTCTTCGATTCATTCCATACTCGAGAGGATCGAGGCTCGACAGATGAGGATGGAGTCATACATGCACACTCTAGGTGAGAGGTTTACACGACTCGAGGATGAGTTCAGATCGAGGAGGGATCAGACAGATCGTCGGAGTAGATCACCTAGATAGATAGTACTAGGAATTTCCTTTTATGTTCTCCCAAATGTACTTTCTTTCAGACTTGTAAAAATTTCTTATGTAATTAATGAGATCAAGTTGTTTTGCTTATATTATTGTGTCTTATTCCATAATCAGTTAAGTTCCATTTATTTAGTTACTAATCTCGGTTATTTATTATTCAGCTCTATGAATAGTTGAGTTACCCTTGATCTATAACTCGGAATGTTCCGTCATCGCTTTTGTGGTTAGGGTCTTACTGAACCTGGGGCTCTGATACCACTCTGTCATATCCACCCAGCCGGTACCCTATCTGGGCATACCCGGATGTGATCCACAGCCTCGAAGATCCATAGTTCAGGGACCACATCATCCACATCGACAATAACACAATTATGAACAATCAATATTAAACCAGAATTGATAATAATAGAATTCAGAAAAGAGATACCAAGGATAATCAGAGTACGGAAGTAAATATCATATCAGATAAATTAAGAAGGCAGTGGGCGGAATCCACTCCTTCAAATAAGCGGAAGTGAGGTCAAAACTGAATAAGTACAAGTCTCAAGTTATGAAATTTAATTTAAAGTTATTACAATTCCGCTGAGTTTAACTGTCAAAAAAAAGGGGGGGTGGGTAGCTACACATAAGTCTCCTCCACAATAAATATGTTCTCTTCGATAGTGAAGACCTCAGAGACCCAATATGGCTGCTCCCATACTATCTCAGGGCTAACCCTAATACGCCAGAGGATCTGCTTCGGTACCGTCACCAAAGTCTTCATTGTAGCTAGCCTCCAGATAGTAGTATGAGGCATCCAGGTCTGCATCAAGGAATGTGCCATCAGAGAAATCACCTGTAGAGTAGCCTAGCAAAATATTGCAACAGAAAAGGAATGAGTTCAAAAGAACTCAGCAAGGAAGTTATTCCACAACACATAAGCCACAAGATAATCATAAAATGATGCAAATGATTTGAGACATATAATGCAATATGATTCTACTCTAAGTATGCTGGTCATCTATGGTAGACATGCTTTAAGTCATAGCACCATACTTCTTTAGGTAGTCTCAGTCACTCATCACCGGGGGGAATTGGGTCCTGCATCCCTCTCGGACAAATCCATGGTTGAGGGCTTCGGTCACCACTCTCTCACATCACCATTTGGTACAAGTATTGGCGCATGTCAAGTTAAAGCCTAGCCCAATGCAAGTCATCTACTTAATCATATCATGCCAGTTCCAAATATGTCCATTCCTCCCCTCTCGGGATCCTTTCCGGTATCCTTCACACAAGAGTCACGGACATTACTCACCGGACTCATCAACCCTATTGGTCATCCACAAATGATAGACGGGAAGCTCTCACGTCCCCCTCACGAATCATTTCACAAGTCTAACCATTTACAACCCTACCAATAAATGGCCCCTTTCGGGTAACCGCAATGCAATTTATGTCCTCTCACGGAGTGGTTACCGGTCTTGAGCGCCCGTAAATCCACACTACTACCGGGGCCCTCCGGCCCCACTCCCCTCCCCAACCACGCCCGATATTTCCCCCCCCCCCCCGCCAGCCCGGGTTACCCGCCCGACAACCCGTGGGTGCGATCCGTCACAGGATCCATGGTTTTAGTCTATCAATAATAATAAATACAAATACAGATAATCAAGAGCAAGAATAGTGCAATAATTAATAAACAGGTTACAGGAGTCCAAATACTCCGATAAATATCCAAGAAATAATCAAAGAAGGAAGATCAAGAATCAAAAGTAATATCGAGTTCAGCGGAAGCAAAATAAGTAACTAAATAGTCTTCATCTTCAGGAGGCTTCATGCTCTGCAAGTTCATGTATCACTGTCTGTGCCACATCAGCTTCAAACGAGAAGGCTCTTTCATACGAATCATCTCCAACTTCTGACGTTGTGCAACCATCTGTACAGTTTATATAATACATACAATGAAAGGAATGAGTTCCAATGAACTCAGTAAGGAACAAGCAATTCTCATATATATGTCAATACAATCCACGAATGCACAGATGAAATGATATGGATGGTATGCAGAAATATGAATGCTACTAAGATCTAACTATGCAAGTCTCTAATGGCTGACATGCTTTAAGATATACACCAGCCCTCCTTTGGGTAAGTCTCATCACTCTGATCCGGCAAGGACTGGTTACCTCTGTAGGGATCCTGGGCAAAGGGGTAAGTCCACACCTGGCTCTCAAAACCGTGGCTGGGGGTTAAGTCAACACTCTCTCACCACGACCATTGGCAATGAGTACTGGCGCATGTCGGGGTTTCTAATCCAATGCAAGGTCATAATGGTAACATACTATATGAAGTCCAGATACTTCCCCTATGGCACCAACCAACTCGGTTCAGTATCCTTCGCAACCTAGGAGTGAGAATCCTCACAGACTGGATACCTCTGTTGGACTCCACTCCTTAACCCTATGGTCATCCACATATTATTGGGACGGATGCTCTCATGACTCCTCGCGACACCCGGTCCGCTCCTTGGACGTCCATGAGCCCAACCCTAACATATGCAACCCTACCATTACATGACCAATAGTGGACCACTGAGTCTCCGCACGGACTGGTTACCGCTGTTGGATGAAACATAGTCACGTCACCATTGCCACGGGTCACCCGACTTCAATTCCCCTGCCGAAAGGGTAATAGCATGTGGGGTACCTAGCCATGCAATTCTAGACTCCCTAAGTATGTCATCAAGTAATCATGATAGTGCTGGAGACATCAGCAGGCATGTGTCCCATTCCACAGCCTTCTGATATCCCAAGCCAAGATATCCCAATGGAATACCCCTTCCATCACAATCACACTACATCACTCTTTATCATATCATGAACAGTTGTGCAATATCATAAAAGATGAAGTACATCAATGAATACCACAAACAGCAAGTGTACAATAAGATTCACATACTTTATACAATTACAGCAAGTTACATGATCAAAGAATAGTAAATAGAACAACAGAATCATCATGTATATGTAATTGCATATAAATAAGAATGCATGTCCTTACCTGTAATTTAGTAGAAGTCCTCTAACTTGCAATCCAAAAACTATTATAAGACTTTTATTTGAAACAGAGAACACCTAGGCATAGGGTTACAAGAATGTATAAGAGTCAAGAGTCAAAACAATTCAAAAATCAAACCTACACAGTTACTGGAAACCAGCCGGTTGCTTGTGGCGGTTGCTTAAGTTAAGCGACCTCCACAAGCGACCGCCCTGTTTCAGCATTGCCAACTCCGAAAATCAGACTTTTTATCATCCGATTTCAATCCGTTTTGGGATGATCTTAGTCCGAAATTCAAGCTTAATAAGTCTAGAACAAGGGGGTAACAAGAAACCCTAAAATTAACAAAGATTTATTACCCAAATCATTCCCCTTGATGGGATCCATCCATTAAACAAATGCGGGGATTCGTTTCTGGACAGGATCTCATCAAGAACATTGAAAAGGGAGATACAACAAATCAATTGGGTAACCACTAACAAAATGGGGATGGGTTCATATCAATCAGAGGTTAAAAAGAAGAGAATAGAAGATGGAGATTCATTACCTTAATAAGAATCACCAAGAATAGAAGAGAAAAGGTTTCATATCATTAACAGCACTTCAGACCTGAATCTCGCACGATTCCACTGCCGCCTAATCGCCCAAAATAGCAATCCCGAACATAATAATGCGTTAATAGGGCGAGGGATGCTATTTATAACGAACAGGGGGCAAAATAGGGCATTTTCCCGCAAGCAGAACCGGGCGGTCGCTTAAGGCGGTCGCTTGGTTTAATCAACCGCCACTAGTAACCGCCCCCAAGTATTTTGCTATACAAGGGTGCTTTGCTCATGGGGTTGAAGACCAAGTACAACCAAACCCAAATGAAGACATGGGGGAGATCATAGTCCGAAAAAATCAATCATAATAGGTTTGTAACAAAGAGGTTAGGGTTTCATCATAACATATGGCTCATGAAAAGGTTATGATCACGGAAAGAGAGGGAATGATTGTTATCAAGAAAATAACAAGAAATCATAGGAAATCTAGTTTATGTTAACAGAAACATTACCCATGAGGTTTCCCTCACATGGAAGGTTACAAGAGGTTTCCAGAAAAATCATAAAAGGATTAGGGTTTCAAAGAATTTATTTGACTAGGGTTAAGATCATGATGATGATCATAGATCTCAAAGAATAGAATGAGATCATGGAATAGATGGTTGCAAGGATGCATCATCTTTTTCCTGATCTCAAACAAGAACAAGAATGAAGAAAGAATAATTAGAAATCCTAATTAGGTTAAACATGGATCATGAAGAAAATATAGTGTGATCAAGGATAAACAATTAGAGAATGATAGGTTACAATTTTAGTAAAGAAAACACAATCTGAAAAAGTGTTGGGAAGTTTCCAACAAATAAAAGAACATTAGGGTTTCAGATATGGTTACCTCTCATAAGAGTTGGTTACCTCTCATGAGAGTTACCCATATTTAATTCTCACAAAAACAACCCAAGATAGATAAAGGAACATCTCATTAGTATTTCAAAATAAAGAATGGAATTAGAAAGGGTCTACTAACGAGAGAAAATAAGGTTCTCAATTAAAGTGAAGGGAAACAAATTCAAATCATACAATTAGGGATTTACTAACAAGAATCCGTGTATCCCACGAAAAGACTAGGGAGAATAAAGATTCACCCTTAGGGCAAGGAATTTACAATCAAGAAAGGTTTTGGGGAGGGTCCAATGAATTAATAGAAAATAAAAGGGTTGCCAATTGTTCCAAAGAAAAACAAGGATCAACTCCTCAATCATGAGGACACAAGGGAAGGTCATGGTAGTAATATGAGACCTTCCCCACAATAATAAAGATAGGTAGGAAATTAGGGAAAGTATCATTAAGAGCTTTGGTGGAATCAAATTCAAGGATCATCGCCATATGGCTTCAAGATCATAGAGTGAATTGGGGGATTCACTCTAGGGCTAAAAGAATTAAAGAAGAGGTTATTACAGCAGTGTAATACCCTTCTCATGATCAGAAAATCAGAAGTAGAGAAGAAAGAATGAATTAAAGAAGAAACGAATTGCATACCAACCTTTTAGAAGAGAAACCGCTGAAGAAACCTGAACAGTTGCTTGAGGATCTTCCTTGGCTTCGAAGGAGAGGATCTAGGGATCTTCCCACGTTCTCCAAAGACTTAGAAACAGATTGAGAGTGAAACACATGGAGTTCCCCCTTTTAAATAGCACAAAGAGTTCAAGAGTTACTAGGGTTTCACCGAACTGACCAAACTGACCCTGTTGGTTGATTGGTTGCCAAAGAGGAAGTTCAAAGGTCGATCCCACACTATCTAGAGGTTTAGAAACATGGTGGGAATAGTTTACCACGAAATTAAAAGAAATAAAGCTTTTGAAAACCTTCAAAACAGATATTTACCAAAATGCCACTGCCTGGACAGCTTATTCAAAACAAAGGATTTAATGGGCCAAACTTCAATATTTTTGGATGGGCTTCTTTCAATACATCGTACTACTTACCTAGTATGGAGGGAAGTCTTCAAACCAGGTCCAACTAAGCTTTAGGTCCACCAACCAAGTTCTTCTTCACAAATAAATAGTTCAACACCAAATCAAGTAAGGTTTCCATAAGGAAACACCATCATCAATATCCTTGGGTTTTGGGTCAAACACCATATCTTCTACTGAGATGGCCCACAAAGACATCTTCCTAAGATTTTCAAAGATAGTAAAACTGAAATCACGGTCAAACTTCAAAGTCAACATTAAATAAAACCCGACTTCACGCAAGGGGGGCTCGGGGGGGGCGGGACGGATGGGGCCCCCCCCCCCCACCCGAAATCCTGTGCCCCCCACCCCCCCGCCAGCCGCGCCGCCGCCCCGCCCCCAGCCCCCCCCCACTCCCCCCCCCCGCCCCGGCAAAAGCCCAGCAGAGTACTCCCCAATCCCAAGTTATACTTAAGCAATCACGTGCCCAAGTTCATCATATCAATTCACAAAATACAACCTCATAATAAACATTCGATTCATGACATTGACATAAGTCAACATATATTGAAATTGATAAACATGATAAGACATTGAATTAAAATAATGTAAATACAAAGCTACTGTTGAAAGACATATGTAGCAAGTCTAACATGATAGGAATATGAAATAAAAACTATGCTCACTAGGTTAGGAACACCAAGTCAAAATTCCATGTCCTATGTAATTTTATCGATAACTATCCTTACCTTGAATTGGAGAAGAGAATGGTCCAAGATCACAAGCAAGTGGCCCAAATAGTCTTAAAACCCTAAACAAGCATATATGAAAGGTTAGAGAAGAAATCAGAACAATCGGAGATCGAACGAATCAAACTAGGCAAAAGTTGTTGACAACAACTATGTTGGTCGATACATTTGGTCGATAGTATCGACCAACAAGCATCGACCAAGAAGATTTCGGACAGCAAGCTGGCTTTTTGGGTTTTGGCCCAGATTTGGTCTTCCGGGTCTCGGATCGATACGAAACTTGGGGAATAGTCTAAGCACAACATAGGGACACTAATTATCACGAATTTAACATAATCCAATGGTCCATTTAGAAATCTCCAAATTGATTCATCAAGGTCAAGAGTTGTTAAACATGGCATTAGCTATATCTTAATGCAAATTGGGGGAAAAACATAGGGGATTAGATAGGGAATCACTTAAAAGCAACATTGAACTCATATGCAAGGTGTAGATTAGGTTAATCATAGGCTTCATCTCAGTTTTGGTAAATAAAGCAAGTTGGTGAGCAATAAATCATGGAAATGTGTAGTTAATGATCATAAGGTGAATAAATCATAGTCATATCGGTGAAAACATCAATATATGAGGTATAGAAGGCTCATGGCAAGGTGTTTGCAAGGATGCAGCACCTTGGCCATGGTCCCAACAGTAAAATAGAGAAAAGAGGAGTGAGAAAGTGATTAGGAGAGAGAGTCATACCTTGAGAGTGGAACAAGAAAGTGGAAATGAGTGGTTGGCAATGATTAATGGAGTAGATGCTTCACCATTACCAAGGAGAAGTTCTTGAGAGGCTCTCCCATGTTCTCAGATGTTGAAAACGCTAGAATAGGGCTCCAGTCTCAAGGAATAAATAAATAGAAAAGAATATTTCAGAGAATCTTTAAACCTGGGTTCAGCAAACCTGTTGGTTGATACATTTGGTCGATAGTATCGACCAATAGTATCGACCAAAACATGTTTCTGCAGAATTTAACAGAATAGTTCAGCAACTTTAGGTGTGGACTTGGAGGGCTATACAAGGTCAAATTGCATGGGGTTTTCTCCTATAGTTCACTCAAGAGGACTAGTTTTAGGGAGTACCTTCGGATTATGCACAGGAGTCCGTTTGATATCTCAACTGTCTCACTCTTCATCAGTGCGCAGATTCTAACTTAACACTGATAATGTGCTCAAGGAAGGAGCAGCATCATCAATGTCCATATATGGGAGTTCCGACACCACGTCATCAACCAGCAGGGCCCATAAGTCCCTTCTACCACCACTTCGGGTCTTCAGACCTACAAACACAACAATGACTGGGTCGGGTCAAGGTTAGGTAAAAGCTGAATTTTACAATCTTCCCCAATAGTAATTCCAAGAAGAGCTCACCCTGGAACCATTATCGAGATACGCTTGGGACTTTTCCTAGGTTGACTGGCCTTCATCATCTTTTCTTTCCTCTCTGATTGCCTCTTTTCTATAAAAGGTCTCTAGAGGGCTGCCTTCACGAGGGATGTCGATAGACGCTTCTTTTCCCCCTTCTGCCGACTGGTTAGTCTCCCTTTTTACTTCTTGGATTACTTCCTTCAGGGTTTTCAACTCAGAATCTTGGGGGATCTTGGCCGCGGGGCTGGGAAGCCCGACGGGAGGAGCAGAAGAGCCAACCTTTGTACCCTTGAGTTTCTTGCAATCCAGTTTGGCTATTGTCTGCGCTGGCATATAGCATTGAAGGAGAACCTCTTTATCGAGCGGCATGTCGGGAATTGAAAAAGACAAAAACTTTCAAATTAAAGTCATGCATACCAGTTCTACATCACATTCAGGAAAAGGATCCATGGGGGCTCACCGTTCATGACCCCCCAAAGTAACAGGGGAGCTTCAAAATCCATTTCATGACCATGGACTGGGGCCCCCTTTCCTTTGACAAAAATGTTCTAACAATGCTACTCCTTTTTGTTCTATGGCGGTTTGACATTCAGCTTCTTGATGTCATTCTTGGAAATAAAGGGCCAAACGGAAGGAGCACACTCAGAAGGGATTTTACAGGCGATATACCTATCTTTCCATCTCTTATGTCTATTGGAGAGGGAGTTGTCTTCTAGAATCATGAACTTGAGGGTAGACGTACCCTGCTTACTGAACCTGTACCACCAACATTCCCTAAGGCTCTAAGGGAAGAAACACACCTAAATAAGCTCAAGCTGCATTCTACTCTAACGCGGTACAACATCCCATGAAACCTATGAGGTATCTCCACCCATTTGGGGCCAACATCCTAGGATTGAGACCATAATACTCTAAGGTTTGCATAACAAAGGGACAGAGTGGGAGCCTTAAACCGCCTAGCATAGAGTTGAAATACAAAGGGATTTCTCCCTCTCTTAACAAGTTCGCTCTCTCTGGGACCTGGAAGTCTTACAGGAAATTCTTCAGGTATCCTAAAGGCTACTTCCATCAATGCAACGTGATGAGGGTTAAGGAGACTAGGGTACTACAAAGGACCTGATCTGGAGTCAAGAGTTCCATGTTCCACAAAGGAAAGAAGGCGAGACAATGCTTCGGAGGCCATACCCTCCCCAGCAAAGCATTCAGGGGCAATACCCTGTCGCTGAGATATTATCTGTACGCCAAAAGAACTAGTGACGACTTCAAGAGGGGAGGAGGAAGAAGGAAGACTACCTACACTGGCCATGGGGTCTTCTCTGTTCTCCACTTCTTTCCGAAGGTCCGATGGGTTCCTGGCGACGGGCTTAGTAAAAGGGTTGGTTTTCCTTGTAGTCTTCCTACCCATTGCACTCTCTAAAGTGTGGATACACTTAGAAAACAAAGAAGAATTGAGAACTTCTGTAGAACGCTGACTCAGGGAGAAAGTTGTAGAGCTTGCAGAATGAGTAGTAAAAAGAAGAAGTTACGAAGTTACAAAGATTCAATTTATAAAGGTTTTTGGAGCCAAAAGTGACACCCAAGATTCTTTTGGATTGAAGATTCTTTTTGTTTCAACGCTTCACCTTCAAAGAGAAGTTATTGCAGAAAAGGCACATGGTGGAGAAACAAGTGCGTCGAGCAATGTGCACATTATTAAGGATGATGTGGTTAATCAGAATAACTATCAGATTAACAGCAGCTTTAAAAGTGCAAACTTATCCAAGCTTCGAGACTCGCCAAAAAGATATTTTGCTGCTTCCAAACAAGTTGTTTCAGCTTCCTGGATATCTCAGCTATGAAAACATCGGAATTCGAGCTAAATACTCTTTATGACAAAGAAGTTATCATAAAGAGTAGGGGGGTAATGTTATCGATATTTATGACCAGAATCTCTGAACCAAAACGTAGTCATTTGAACCGGTACCTAAGGCACACAGTTAGACCAAAAGATTCAGTGAGCGCTTCTCGGATAGGGTGCTTCTCGGAATTCACCCGCGGAAAATATGAATGGAAAATGACACGATGATAAGGCACTCTTACCCCCATAAGACTTCTCAGTAAGAAGGAGAAGGTGTGAAATCCAGCCCTTTCCTAACCCTGACCCTGACCCGGATCCATTGGTGTTTGTAGGTCTGAAGACCCGGAGAAGTGGAAGAAGAGACTTGTGGGCCCTCATAGTCGAATATTCGGTGCATGACTCAGAGCCTATGGATATTGACAGTGATGCCCCTTACTTGGATACACTGTCAATGTTCACTCAGAAACTACACTTAGAAGGGGGAGAGCGTAGTTGAAGTACGTGATACATTTCCGATCTCGTTCGGAAGGTATTTATCTATTCTAGACTTGTTGATTGACTTGTAGGAGAAAACCTAACTCAATTTGGATCAGTCTGGCCTTCCATTTCCCTGATTGAAGTTGCTGTTAAGGCTTGGTCGACTGGCCAATCGACCAATCAGTCGACCAACAGAATAGTAAATTACAAAATTACAAAATTCTCTATTATTTTAACCCTACTTTTTGGGAACTCGTGAATAGAAGCCTAACCTAATTGTTGGCACTCCAGAGCACGAAGAGTGAACTTCCCAAAGCCCTCTCATGAAGTTAGTGAAGATTCTTGGCCTCAATCATTGCATTCCCTCTTCATTCACTTCCTCATGGTATGATTTCTCTCTCTTATTCTCTAATCTACTCTTTTCTTCACTCTTCTTCACTATTGAGACTATAGCTGAAGTGCTGCAACCTTGCAAACACTTAGCCATGTGTTTCCCTTTCATCTCCATTAATTTCTTTTCATTCTTGCTATGCTATGCATTCAATACAATCAATAACATTGCATTTCTATGATTCTTGTCATTCCAACTTGTCTTATCAACCTAAACTGATGTGTAGATGCATGCTAGGTCTGATTTACTATTGGTTTATGATTCTAGTATAGTTCTTATCATTTCCTTAGCTGATTCCCCATCATTCCTTACCATTGCAACAAACCCCATTTCAATTCTTGATGTTAGCATATAGAACATATGGTTTCAATTTGGGTATTCCTAATTGGACCATTGGATCATGATAATTTTCATTGTATAGTGTCCCTATATTGTTATGATCATTCCCTCCAAATTTCAGATCGATCCGAGACCCGGAAGATCGGTTTCGGGCCCAATTTTCCTATGCTGCCAGTTACTGATCCTCTTGGTAGACTGCTTGGTCAACTGGTCAGTTGACCAATCAGTCGACCAAAGGAAAACAGCAACTCAACTCTTTCTCGTTTTGCTTCGTTTGATCTTCGATTTGATTGTTTCCTTCTCTAATGTTACTTATATGTTATCTAGGGTTCAAGCACTAAGTTGGGGACTATTCTAAGTGGTATTTGCTATTATTCTCGATTCAATTAAGGTAAGGACAGTTATAACCAAATGACATGGACTATGTGTTTATTTAATGATGATTGACAAATCGATATACCTTGCTTATCAATTCTATTTAGACATCATATGACTACTGTAGTTGTCTTTTAACAATAGTAATATGTTTAATTACTCTTGTATATCATGTCTACTTAATTACTGTTATTTACATTACACTTGAATTATGCGATATTATGATATGACTTTCAATATGATGATGTATCATGTAGGTGTGATATGATGAATTGAGAATGTGATTGGCTAAGTATAATTTGGGATTGAGGAATGTCCTACTGACATATCTGTCCTTGGACATCAGAGGGAATAGTATGGGATGTTCTCCGAAGGTGTCCATCGACGCTTTCCCGGATTATTGGATGACATATATAGGACTTGTCTAGGTGTATGGCTAAGATGTCCTTGTCATATCAAACCCAAATCGGAAGTGTATTGAGACCGAACGACCCGTGGTAGTAGTATGGTTTGATGGGCGCTCAAGACCGGTAACCAACCCGTGAGAGGACATAGATCATATTACAGATACCCGAAAGGGGCCATTGTTAGTAGGGTTGCAAATAGTCAGACTTGGGCTCACAGGCACTCGAAGATCGGTGAGTCATATCCGTGAGGGGACATGAGAGCTTCCCGTCTACTATTTGTGGATGACCAATGGGGTTGATGAGTCCGGTGAGTAATATCCGTGACTCTAGTGTGAAGGATACCGGAAAGGATCGCCCGGGGCGAGGAATGGACGTATCTGAATCTAACATGGTATGACTAAGTAGATGACTTGCATTGGGCTAGGCTTTACCGTGACATGCGCCAATACTTATACCAATGGTGATGTGAGAGAGTGGTGACCTAAACCCTAGCCATGGGATTGTCCGAGATGGATGCAGGACCCAATTCACACAGGAGAACCCAAGATACCTAGATGGTTGAGGGAAGAGTGATTTGAGACCTACCCAAGGAAGTATGGTGCTATGACTTAAAGCATGTCTACCATAGAGACTAGCATATATAGAGTTAGAATCATAATTACTTCATTTGTCTCATATCATTTGCATCATGTTATGACTTGTATCATATGGTTTATGTACTATGGATTAACTGCCTTGTTGAGTTCCTTTGAACTCATTCCTTTTTGTGCATTTGCTTTGTTAGACTATTCTACAGGTTTTGCAGAGTCCGATGGCACGTCCTTCGAAGCACCCTTTGATGAGTCACACTACCCTCAGGGTAGTGGCTACTATGAAGATTATTGTGAGGGTACCGAAGAGGACTGTCACGCCCTCCCAGCCGGTACCCTATCTGGCATACCCGAGAGTGTGATCCACAGCCCGAAGATCAGGTATCGAGTGATCAACCTCCCACATAAACAATAACATAATCATGAACAACCATAACAAGAGTGCGGAAGATAAATCATAGATCCAATAATGAAAGAATGAATCATAAACGAAACGGAATAATAGATATAATCAGAGTGTCAAACAGATAAGTAAAGTGAAGCAAAAATCCCACTTTACATCCAAATGGAAAAGTAGCTCGAAAGAATAAACTAGATAAAAGCTAATCCCAGTAGCAAGTACATTGGGTAACTAAATTATTCTCCACTTTGTAGACGACATCCTTG